>NC_064639.1:769795701-770095701 GCF_023864345.2 Schistocerca serialis cubense | reverse complement strand
TTTACATGGTTATGCAGATATTGATATGTACGAGCCTAGCGTTTTACGTACAGGTATGGACATGGCTAGCATAAAAAAATGTGTATCGTGCGTGAGATACATAAAGGTATATCATTTCTTCTTATATGCGTAAAATTACAGCTTCAACAATTCCACTTCTACAGTCTAGAAAAGCAGCAGATCTTTATGAGAAAATTGTATCTCCCTCCAAAATTAATCGTGGAATTTCATACATCTCTGCAGAAAGCAGGTATATATGAGCTACAGCGTAACACTTGTGAAGGCACATACATAGGTCAAACAGGGAGAACATTTGATGTCAGCCTGGAAATATGGGACAAACCACTCCACATTTGCATAACACCTAAGGGAAAATGACCACAAACCAATCGCTAGAGAAGATGACATGACAATAATTAGAATCAACAACAAAAAAACACCTAATCATGCAAGAAAATTATCATATAGAGAAAACCAAAGCAGACGGGAAAATCCTGTTGAATGATCAAGTACACATGCCAAGCAATTCATTATTTACACTAATAGATAAAATAATAGAATAACGTTCGCAAAAAGTATTAATATAATAATAATAGAACCCAACATCTTTACACTCACTCATCCATGAACCCCTCCACAGAATATTGAAACGAAAAGTCAAATTAGCTGCCACCAAAGTTTTCAACCACTCGCTAACAGCTAGTACACCCCCCCCCCCCTCAAAAAAAAAGAAAAAAACTCGTCGGTTCCATCCCCCCCCCTCTCTCTCTCACACACATACACACACAGGGTATAAACATCATAAATAGAAGTTAGTCTCGAACATATACTTCGTTAGGTTGGCAACAAATAGGTAAAGAAGATGAAACACGTAATGGAGTCGCAATATTTACGGTGTGAAAAACAGTGTACGACGAAGTAGTGGTATCGAGTGACAAAACAACAAAAGTCCAGCACAAAAAAGAGTGAGAAACATGAACATGTGTGGAAGGCGAGAACACAAAGATGTGATTATATGGCAGTGATAAAAGTGGTAGTGCGACCTCCAGACCAGATGTGAGGAAACGCAGATCAGCAAATCGTAAGTAATTACTTTTTTACAAAAAAAAACTCGAAGTGAACTGTTTAATAATCTAAAATCAACAAAACTGTATCGTTATAGATCCCGCTGATGATGCCTTAGAACCGGAGAAGGAGAAACGCGTATGGGATAAATAAAGTAACTAGCAGCAGGAAAAGGCAGTTTTATTTACAAAACAAGTACGGAACAGCTATTCGATGGGTGGAGAAGAATCTTGCGGGATAGCGCATACCAGAGGTTTTTCAAATCTTTGTTCCTCTCTCCCCCATATTGAAGTAGCTTTTACATAAATATACGTACAAACTTCCCCGGTCCTTCGGATCTCGGTACAGTCTATACATTTGAATGACCCTGAGTCCTAATATAATGCACGTTCAGTGTTACTGACATGTGGTATCGTTTTAAGTATGGGAAGGTTAAGTAAAGTGAAATCGCATGGCGTGAATGGCTGGGAGATCCCCAAGGTCAGGTTCAGTCGCCTAATTGGAAAGGCTTCTCCTATCCGTCGCGCCCACAGGCACTTTTCCTTCGCGAAGAATGAGAGCTGTGTTTAAGTGTATCTATGAATAAAGTGTAGTAGTGTGTGTGTGTGTGTGTGTGTGTGTGTGTGTGTGTGTGTGTGTGTGTGTGTGTGTGTGCTGTCATGTTAAAGATGATGATGATGATGATGATGATGATGATGATGATGATGATGATGGAAGGGAGATGGTGAAACCCGGTGTCCGCACACAGCCTACTCGTCTCTAATAGCACCATGGGGACCTCCGACTTGAACGTCCCCTATCGACGGACGGATCACCAAGAAGAGTCGTGAGACAATGCAGAGAGATTTGGGGCTGAACACAGAACATTGGCGCAAAGACGGGTGATCAGGCACATTACGCTGCAATCCCTCCTGTTCCCACTGCCGTAATTGCCAACAGCACACGGTGTAGCCGGATTGTCGGCCAAGTAAATACTAGCCCCGCCCACCGGAGCTTAACTTCCGGGATCTCAAGGAAACCGGTGTATTCAAGTCGACACGGCAATTGACTGTAGGAAGGCTAATGTCTCAATACGTGTGTGGTTTCGACATTGACTAAACATGGAAAGAAATTTCTTGAGACGAGAAACTACTGCAAGCTTATTGCGAACCAATATCTGATTATTTACAGGACCTCGTAAAGAACATATTTCGAGCGTTTATCTTCTTCCCTACAAGAACTGCTTCTGTACCAACCATCTCCCATGCATGTTCACAAAAAATATTGAGTCATGTAAGACTTGTTTTCAATTTCAGTTCGTTATTGTTTCTATCGCAACTACAGCAGGAACAATATGCCAGCTAACCACACAGGACAAAAAAGTGGTCCCAACGAAGTACGACGCTATCAGAGAGTAACGCTGCCAGCACCCTCGATAATTGTTTCGATTCGGCGAGAAAGAGGATCCACACGTTTGTTCAGGCATGCCACATCCAGCTGAAGCCACTCACTGATGATCAGCTCTCACAGAAACTACAAAACCTGCTGGGATGTTGACTGTTACATTTCATCCGATGTCGCAATTAGTCCGAAATATTTTCTGTAGGATTAAGGTGGAGGTGATTCAGCAAGAGCCTGAGGTGCGTCAGGGCGCCCGAGTGTTCGTCAAGCCAGGAATGTGTTCCCTGGGGTCCCGTAAACACGATCCTTTTCAGCTTGGAAGATGGTTGGTTCAAATGGCTCGGAGCACTATGGGACTTAACATCTATGGTCATCAGTCCCCTAGAACTTAGAACCACTTAAACCTGACTAACCTAAGGACAGCACACAACACCCAGTCGCTTGGAAGATGACAGTGTCTACAGAAGAAAGCGCAAAATCGCGAATGTTGAGTAAACATCCTGTTTGATATGTAATACGGAAATTTGGTTCTGCCTTGAGCAAACAATTTTTATTGTTTTTACTACCCATACATGTTTTCGAGAAGTTTCTCCACCTTTATTATCTGTTGAACAATATTATGTACATACTGAGGTATTACTTTATGAGACAGACAGATTTTGTCGAATTTTAAATTGAGTAGAGTCTAATGCAGTTTATTTGTTGTGCCTATGATTTTGTTGTACAGCTTACTCGGAAATGCCTGGCACGGCATTAGATAATCATTTTCTGTTTGCTTCCTAAGCAGAAAAACTCCGTCAGACTATATTCACTATACTCAATAAAAAACTCAAGAAAATCTGTCGCGCTCTTAAAGTAATACTTAAGTATGTAGGGGATGGTGGGGTTAAGTGGACACTAAAAGTGAAATTGAATTTTCATGAAACCATGGCTATTAACAGAAGCTTGTGGCATATACATCTCGAATCTACATACAGTAAGATATCACACCAAATATTTATAGCTACGGTAAAAATATATTTTAAGGGATATAAAACTTTTTCTCAAAGCTTACATAGTGGCCACTTTTCCCTACCTAACGGGGTAAAGAGGTCAGTCCTTTGCCACCAATCACATATAGACTATAACTTTAAAAAAAAAAAAAATGGCTAGGCTTATAGTTTTTATTTCTCCACTGATTGTTACTAGGAGAAGAATAATACAAATAAGAAAGAAACGTGTTACATTGTTGGCATAAAAAGGTCAGCAAATGAGAAGTATTAATCATTCCTAATGATTTAAATAGGGAAATCAACGAATAGCTATGGTTACTATTCCACTCTAATTCATTCAAAATTATCCGCTCGGAAATCAACCCAGATTCTGGGTTGTTTGGCTCAGTGAAGACGTACAGTTCTATGTGCCGCTTTAAGCAGTGACCTCTGCGATGTTCAAGACTCTAAATGCCATTGCACACAATTCCATTCGCACAGTTCGGTCGGAAACTGGATGTCTGTACTCACAGACAACAGCAATTCCCGTCAGGTTTGAAACCGAGGCGTTACACTCCACTCCTTTCCCCGTCATTTAGGACCTTTTTACAACATTGTTCTTTCGCCGTGTTACATGGCTGCGTGTCGTGCAACGTTCATTTTATACACTTTGGACAATCCGCTTTGATACACCAACAAATCGGGCAACTCCATTCACGGTGTAATAATGGGTGCGTCCAAACTAGGACTGCTGATATTTTTTAAAATATCAGGTCTCCGATATTTCGGTACTAAAAAATATTGTTATCTGCTCTTGATAGATCGACAAGAAATATCAATATATCGAAGGACACGATATCGACGTATCGGCCTATGAAAATATCGGCCGCACATTGTAAATACACTGCCTGTTTTAGAATTCTATATTTAAGTACTGATTTATTATTAGATATTCTGTATATCAACAAACTAGCAGCATACCTCTCCCCTTAGAAAAAGAATTGAAGGAAAAACACACGATTTGAAAATCCGTAAGTTAATAATGGGACTTTGCGCAGATAGAAAGCTTGTATTACAATACTTTTTTGGTCGACAGTTTTGTTGATAATTAAAAACTGTGTACATGGTGCACTACCATGCGATATTCCTTTCCGATTAACCTCTGATACATTATTTTCTTAATTTGTCATTGGCTACATGACGAAATAAACCTTTTTTCACTCTAATGTAGGAGAAATGCGTAGTGAAGTTAAACTTTGCAGTTTCTGTGTGTAGCGCCGAGTGTCGATTACGTCAGCGTTTCCCCTACATGTCTCCCACCCGTTGCGAAGACCAATCTTGTCATTTGCATATTGTTCATCATTTTCAGCAACTGTTTTTGAAGAATACCGATGTGAAGAAAGAGCATACTAGTTGCGTTAAAAGTTGTTTGTTTTTAACGCAACTGGTGTGCTGTTTCTTCATATCGGAAATAGTGTAATTGCATTCACACCGCCACCCTGCAGTGCAATCGGACTACTACATTTGTGCCACCTACGCTTGCTTCACACAATAATAATAATAAAAAAACTGGACGTGATGAAAGATCAAAAAGTAGTAAGGCTCCATTGAAAGTAAAATTATGTTCTTCTACGATTTCAGTAGAATCACTTCAAATGTTTACCACATATCGCGGAAAAAATGTAAAATAAAAATATTAGCATTCGATGATGACGATTGGTTTGGGGGGGGGGGGGGAGGGGGCACTCAAATGCGCGGTTATCAGCGCCCATACAAATTCCCAACCTTTGCTCAGTCCAATCTCGCCACTTTCATGAATGATGATGAAACGATTAGGACAACACAAACACCCAGTCATCTCGAGGCAGGTGAAAATCCCTGACGCCGCCGGGAATCGAACCCGGGACCCCGTGCTCGGGAAGCGAGAACGCGACCGCGAAACCACGAGCTGCGGACTCATCATTCTGTATTGGCCTTTTGATATCGGCATATCGGGAAAGGGAACACCGCTGATTATATATCGATATTTTTCTTGGGAAGTATCTAATATCGATATTTTGTAACAGCCCTAGTCCACACGCGACAGCTTATTCCTGGCAGTCTATCACGTCGACCCATGTTACTGCATTAATTCCACACAGTCGAATGGTGCATGCACACCACTTCACAGCAGTAACTTACATCAGCAGCGAAAAATACATGACCGACTGATGCCATCAACAGTGCTTCACAGCGACCATTGATGCTCTTTCAAGGTTGAGATTAATATTTTTGTCTGCTGAGCTTATACGCGGTGTATCCTGCAGTGGTAATTTTAATGTTCAGCCAGGAGCATAAATACGAATGTAAGCCACACTCGCTCATCCGTACACAGTGTACGCAGCCTGGCCCGGCAAGGCGAAAAGTTGCTAGCCGCGCCACGCAAAACGAAGAGCACGACCGCCCGTGTGAAAGGCACCCTTTGCGACTTGACACCGCGCCAGGCGGGACATAATTCGCAGAGCTGTTGGCGCGGACACGCTGGACCGGCCGATAAACGGCTGCGGACCTCCGACGGCGCCGGGGTCGTCGACTGTTGCCGACCCCGGTGACCACAGCGGTCCGGGTTCCGCGGTACTCTGCAGCCGTATAACAGCCGCGGCTGCCGGAAATTCCGCAATGAAGAGCTCTGACACACAGACTAGTGATCCGTGGGACACAGCAGGAAACGCTCCGAGGACAGAGAACATCCTCCACTTATTTGGCGATTTTTTTGCTCGCCGGTCAATTTTGCCAGTGTCAAGAATTTCTGAGAGCAGAATGTGTAAAACGAAAACGGAGAAAAGTGTGAAAACAGCGAAGTGATAGCTAAACTACACAGCAACATTTCTTAAATTATACTGACAACCTCCTGAAAAGTGTTTTCTTACTTAGCTGTCAATGCCAAGAGAGGCGAGACTGATGACTTGTTGGTATGTGATGTACAGTGTTTCGTGTCTCTCTCTCTCTCTCTCTCTCTCTCTCTCTCTCTCTCTCTCTCTCTCTCTCTCTCTCTCTCCCCCGCCCCCCCCCCCCCCCCCCCCCCCATGATTGACACAACATTAATTTAACAGAACACCTGCTGCTAGACACGAAGGCTCTGCCTCTAAGCGAACTGGCATTAATAATGGACAACTGGTGATTCAGTAAACTAAGTCAGGTCTACAATACGTAAGAAACTCTCACGGTACAAATGATGAAAACAAAATGGAAACACTAGAGGAAACTGTGAGAAATTTCGCATCTAAGTTTAGGCCACCGTGGACGACAATGTCATTACAGACGGAGCAAAACCTCGGATCGATCACTAATAGAGAAAGAGATCCGGCGGATTCCTTTTCCAATTAAGCAACCCGGCACTCGGCTTAATCTTTTTTGGGAAGCCACCTAAAAATTTTATCTGGATGGATGGACGACGATTTGAACGCCGCTTATTCTGAAGAGTGCCCGCTGTTTTAACCACTGTGCCACGTCCCTTAGTAGTAACCTATGTAAAGAGAGAAGTTCGCTGCACATCAAATGCTAACATTCAATATGCAATGACCATCAACAATGCAATTTTGTCATATGATGACATTGTTGGAGGCCGTGGCTGTTATTTCAAGACAAATGTTGATGGGGTTGGGACAGCAACCAGCCACAAATTTACTTTCAGTTCCTTTATTCACAGGGTACCGGTTTCGAATCTTTGTGATTCATCTTCAGACGGTTTACACGCTTTCCTTATAACATGTGGTGTTTTTTTTTAAAGATTAATTGTTGTGTAATGTCGGTTTGGAGTGTTTGTTTTCATAACATTCGTCCAACAAAAATGGTTCAAATCGCTCTGAGCACTTTGGGACTTAACTGCTGAGGTCATCAGTCCCCTAGAACTTAGAACTACTTAAACCTAACGAACCTAAGGACATCACACACATCCATGCCCGAGGCAGGATTCGAACCTGCGACTATAGCAGTCGCGCGGTTCCAGACTGTAGCGCCTAGAACCGCTCGGTCACCACGGCCGGCATTCGTCCAACAGATGTGAATACATTCCCACTGCATTCTTATTGTTGCAGACGTAAATTTTTCTCACTGAACACTTTAGATTTGTCACTGAGAAGATTTCTACCACGCACCGCATGTTTAGATACATACAAAGAACCTGAGACCTAACAGTTCGATGCTACATCGTCCGTTGCTGGATACATAAATCAACACCACCTCTTTTGGAGGCGATCTCATCGCTAAGGAAGAACCAACACCTCTTTCAAAGGACGCACATGCCACACCACTTCGAAAAATAGTACGAACTTATCAACCAGGTACTAGGTGCAGACATTAATCTGGACTACACTGAGAACCCAGTAATGAATAATAGCGATTCAGAAAACCCTCTCGAAAAATGGCCAAGTGCCACGCATCTGTATACTGACGGGTCTAAATAAAAGGTCTTCGTTGGCAGTGACAATGTTAATATTAAAAATAACAAGAGTGAACTATTTAGTCTGCCGCTGAAAGCACGTAATTGGTAAGGACAAAGGTAGGATTTACCTTGCATACCGAACGGTTGCCTTTCTATCGGAGCTGTATCGTAACGGCAAGGGTGCCACATTTGTGAGAATCTAAGGCCATGCTGGGATTGTGGGGAACGAAAATGTCCATCAACTGGGTAGGGACGCGACGACGACTGGCTTACAAGAGCGATGCATTCCTGCAGATGATCTCATTACTCATTTCTGTGGTTGGAGGCTTGACTAGAATGAGGTATGGGAGAGTGAAGATGCAAGCAAGGGCACCTGGTACAGCGGAAGCAATCCGCGTTTACGAAAGACCCAATGGTATGTTGCGGAGGGGTTTCTACACTGCAGCTTGCCTGGCATGGAGACCGCGGGACAGTTTGTGAAGATCATTGCTAGATTGGAATTCAAATGCGGCTGCCACATCGCCCTACTGCGGCTATGCGGAACTGCAGGACATTACTCACATCTCCTTCGGCTGCCCTCGATGCAGAAGGGGATCCGACTGCCTGACTACAGAGCTGGACTAGTCCTCATGCATCAACCCCTTCCTCCTCATGCGTTAATCCTCCCGCTTACGGATAATTTAGACACTTACAGATTACAATGGCATTTGTTTCAAAAGGTTTCAATACAATTTTGTGTGTGTGTGTGTGTGTGTGTGTGTGTGTGTGTGTGTGTGTGCGCGCGCGCGCGCGCGCTTTATCGCACTGCCTGAATCCTGATTGTTAACTTAGGGGACAGATATCTTTATTTCAGTATTGCTGAAAGACGTTGTATGTTTGGTTGGCTTTTAATATTATTTTTACTTTCTACGCCACAGTATATTTCGGCTGGCTGTATGGATGCAACCGAGGGCCAATAAACACACAAAAGGGAACACAGGTTTATATGACTGGTTCCGTCTGATTTCTTACACTGAATGGTTCTAACTTTATTGTATGTATCTGGCTGTCGACAAATCAAAAGTCTGCAAGCATAATTGGAGCAGGTCTGCAAATAACAGAGGAAACTGAAAGGATCCATATAAGAACGTACGTTGAAACAAACTACAATCTACTAATCAAAAGTTCCTACATTGAACTTCATGGAAAGTATCTTCACGACTGTAATGTCAAGTGATAGAATGTTAAGAAATTTACAGGCCAAAGCAACGCAATGTCAACACACCGCAAACATTGTTCGTGGGCCAAACATGATAACTATCGAATTATGGGAGAGAGGGGAAAATATCAATCCGTCACTATTGTTACATCTTTCCTGCAATGTTTCTTGGAGACTTGTCAGTGGCGAAATGGGTCAAATCCGGTTCTTTCCAGAATTTTTCTGCCTAGTTGTAACATTGATCAGATTCTGAGTTTTTTGTACTACGACAGAGTGAAGGAAAGGGCATACTAACTGAAATCTCAAATACACACACTAGACAATGTAGTAAGGTAAATAGGCACAAACACTCATTATTGTATGATTACACAAAAATATCTAGGAGCACGTGTACGGAGCGATTTAATGTGGAATTTTCACATACAACTAGTCGCAGGTAAGGCAGACGCCAACCAGATTCATTTGAAGTATCTTCAGGAAATGTAGTCCACTGACAGAAGGAGATAGCTCATAAAAGCTTCCTTCTATCAATATATCAATACTGCACGTCAGTGTAGGATCCTACCAGTTAGGATTGACAGAGGAAATAGAGAAGATCCAAAGAATAGCAGCACGCTTTGGTACAAGTTCATTTACAATGAGATGTCAAACGTCGTGGGATAGCGATATGCACATATAACATCTACATCTACATTTATACTCCGCAAGCCACCCAACGGTGTGTGGCGAAGGGCACTTTACGTGCCACTGTCATTACCTCCCTTTCCTGTTCCAGTCGCGTATGGTTCGCGGGAAAAACGACTGTCTGAAAGCCTCCGTGCGCGCTCTAATCTCTCTAATTTTACATTCGTGATCTCCTCGGGAGGTATAAGTAGGGGGAGCAATATATTCGATACCTCATCCAGAAACGCACCCTCTCGAAACCTGGCGAGCAAGCTACACCGCGATGCACAGCGCCTCTCTTGCAGAGTCTGCCACTTGAGTTTGTTAAACATCTCCGTTACGCTATCACGGTTACCAAATAACCCTGTGACGAAACGCGCCGCTCTTCTTTGGATCTTCTCTATCTCCTCCGTCAGACCGATCTGGTACGGATCCCACACTGATGAGCAATACTCAAGTATAGGTCGAACGAGTGTTTTGTAAGCCACCTCCTTTGTTGATGGACTACATTTTCTAAGGACTCTCCCAATGAATCTCAACCTGGTACCTGCCTTACCAACAATTAATTTTATATGATCATTCCACTTCAAATCGTTCCGCACGCATACTCCCAGATATTTTACAGAAGTAACTGCTACCAGTGTTTGTTCCGCTATCATATAATCATACAATAAAGGATCCTTCTTTCTATGTATTCGCAATACATTACATTTGTCTATGTTAAGGGTCAGTTGCCACTCCCTGCACCAAGTGCCTATCCGCTGCAGATCTTCCTGCGTTTCGCTACAATTGTCTAATGCTGCAACTTCTCTGTATACTGCAGCATCATCCGCGAAAAGCCGCATGGAACTTCCGACACTATCTAGTAGGTCATTTATATATATTGTGAAAAGCAATGGTCCCACAACACTCCCCTGTGGCACGCCAGAGGTTACTTTAACGTCTGTAGACGTCTCTCCATTGATAACAACACGCTGTGTTCGGTAACGGTAACATCGCGTACACAAGGTACAAAGGGGCAGTGCATTGGCGGAGCTGTCACTGACACTCAGGTGATTCATGTGAAAAAGTCTGAGACGTGAATATGGCCACACGGCGGGAATTAACAGACTTTGAACTCTGAATGGTAGTTGGAGCTAGACACATGGGACATTCCATTTCAGAAACCGTTTAGGAATTCCATGTTTTACAGTGTCAAGAGTATGCTGAGAATACCAAATTTCAAGCATTACCTCTCACAACGGACAATGGAGTGGCCGGTGGCCATCACGTAACAACCGGCAGCAGCGGCGTTTGCTTAGAGTTGTCAGTGCTAACAGATAAGCAAAAACGAAATAACCGCAGAAAACAATTTGGAACGTATGACGAACGTATCCGTTAGGACAGAGCGCGAAATCTGCCGTTAATAGGCTAAGGCAGCAGACGACCGACGCGAATGCATTTGCTAACAGCACGACATCCCCTGCTGCGCCTCTCCTGGGCTCGTGACGATATCAGTTTGGCCCTAGACGACTGGTTGGTTGGTTGGTTTTGAGGTTTGATGGGGGCTAAACATCGAGATCATCAGTCCCCTGTTCCAAACAGACATACTTGTAAAAGGCCTATACAGGAAAAGCGTAACCTCTGTGCCCAGAGGGAGGGAGGGAACACCAAGGGGTACAGAGCTAAAATGAACACCGCAATATAGACGACTGGAAAACCGTGTCCTGGTCAGATGACTAACGATTTCAGTTGGTACGAGCTCGTAGAAGGGGGGCGAGTGTTGCGCACACACCACGAAGCCGCGGATCCAAGTTGTCAATAAGGCACTGGGCAAGCTGGTGGTGGCTCCATAATGGCGTGCGCTGTGTTTACATGGAATGGACTGGGTCCTCTGGTCCAACTGAACCGATCATTGCCTGGAAATGATTATATTCGGCTACTTGAAGACCATTTGCAGCCAATCATGGACTTCATGTTCCTAAATAACGATGGAATTTTTTGTGGATGACAATGCGCCATGTCACCAGGCCACAATTGTTTGTGACTGGTATGTAGAACATTCTGAACAATTCGAGCGAAAGATCTGGCCGCCCACATCGCCCGATATGAATGCCATCGAACATTTATGGGACATAATCGAGAGGTCAGTTCGTGCAGAACATCCTGGAGCGGCAACATTTTCGCAATTATGGACGGCTACAGAGGCAGTGTGGTTCAATATTTCTGCAGGGCGGGGGGGGGGGGGGGGGGGCTTCCAGCGACTTGTCGAGTCCATGCCACGTCGAGTTGCTGCATTACGCCGGATAAAAAGAGGTCCGCCACGGTATTAGGAAGTATTCCATGACTTTTGTCACCTCACAGCAGTAAGCGCGAAAGCGTCATGGAAACGCTACGCCTACTACAGTGGCAGACGCTGCAAGAGTGGCGTTCTGTGTCACGGTGCGGTCAACTGCTAAAGGTCCGAGAGTTTACCTTCCTAGAACAGTCGAGCAATGCAGTGCTCCCCCGTACGTGTATTTCGCGGAAAGACCATAGAGATAAAAAAGAAATCCACACAGAGGCTTACCAACAATTGTTCTTTCCGCAAATCATTCGCGACTATGGGGGAAGTGAGAATGGTACACGAAGCACCCTCCGCCACACACCGTCAGGTGGCTTGCGGATTATAGTTGTGCATATATCATCATTCATGTAGCAAATATAGTCTCCTGAATGGGAATTAATCTTTTTGACACACCCTGTATGTTAGGAGATCTTTAATTTTTCAGGTCAGACGAAGAACACCCTCTCCTTAGCGATGCGTATTTTGAAGTCGCCGTGAAAGACGTCAGTAGCACATGGCGGACGTTAGCTGCATGCTGATAACCGTGCTGGCTGGCAATGCGCAGAAGTGCTGAGACGCGATGCACGATCGCCTCAATGGCGCGTGTCAGACCATGACGCCGCCAAAAGGCGCGAGACGGCTAACCGCAAACTCAGCTGCAGGTCTGTCCTGACACAGCTTAGCTGAGCCCCTATAAAAGGCGACACGTCCTGTACCTTCGCACGCCAGTCAGCTGCCCTAGAAACGCGTCGGTGCAATGTGGACAAGGGGACTATCAGCAACGGCTAGGTTCTCACTGCAGTCGTTACTACCTGCACACACCACATTACGTTTTAACAACAAGAGACTTGGCGTAGTTTTTGGGACACAAGACCGTATTCAGAAGATACAGAGTCGAAATCCACACTTTACAATTTTAATTACAGTTTTCGGTGGTTTTCTTGAATTACTTCACGCAAAGGCTGGGGTTGTTCCAACAAACCCACGGTCGACAACTGAGCCAATGTTTCGTCTTTGATGACTCCAATGTCGACACCTTCGTTAAATAATTTTAGTAACTTCTATTTTTTTCGGGGAAACAACTTAGTTTTTCTTGGGGAATAACTACCCACCGCCGTAGTACAGCTGCGGTGCCCGATAGAGCAGTATCCGTTATTAATCCTGTTAGTGGATGGATCTCCACCACCACAATTTGTCTGAAAAAAGAAAGGTGGCCCCTGTCAGATCCTGGTCTCAAGAATGTTTCACTGGCGTCACGGTATACACGTCAAGCCACCCTCTGCTTCTTACGAAATAACGACAGAAGACACTATAATTGGTCATTCGCCCAGGCAAACGTCGCCCATTTTTTTCATTCCCATGCCTACAGCAACAGGTTTTTATAGTTCATCCATACTGATTTATTATGGGTGTGGCTTCATGTAGAGGTGATTGAGTCCGTGAGGATGAAAAAGTCATATTTGTTAAGCGTACGGAAGCCAGATCGAGAATCTTTCACCGCATACCGCGCAGAATAATGGACTCTGGCGTTGCGAAGATCGGAAACGATCTCTGCTAAAACTGTTCGTGGTTTGTGTTCATATATACAACCGTACTGTTCTAAAAGAATACGGTGGATACCTGGCGACAATGTTTTCTGATTGCGGAATGAAAATTAAGTCGTTAGGACGAAATGTGTGTTGATATATACTACTTCATCACGAGATTTAACGCTTCGATATGCGTTTCACGATTCAGCTAGTCGACAGGCCATTGTTCAGAATAAATTAATAAAAATTTCTGATGTCAATGATTTAACAAGTTGTTAGCTGCCGCTGCTGATGTTTCGCTCCTGGTATTTGTTTCCTAATGGGTGACAAATTAAAATGGATAGAAAATCCACGTTTGTAAACATTTAGGTGGTTGTTACGGTTTTGGCCCACAATGCTGTCGGCTGTACGTCACCCACTTCGTTACACGCTGGTGTGCAGGCAATCTGGTTCTCTGTTGCGAGGTACATTTTCATGCAAACGCACGGAGATGTATATACGGCTGGATTTTGAATTTATATAGGTGTATGGCAGTGATATACCTTCAAATATAAAAAAATCATATTTTTGTTGTTTGACTTACGTGGTGACAAACCATAGCGTGGAGTGAACTGTTAGCATATCCGCAGTTTTAAGTTTGCAACAGATAGTAAATCTTATTCCTTTATCTACTATGCAACAAATACTTCACGAATAATTAGTGTGAGGCATCACAAGTGGTTCGCAGAATGACAAGACACTGGCGTTGCGAAATTTAACTAAGACTGGTAATGTGTATAGCATTCTCGATCGTCACCTAATGATGAGTGTATGAAGAAGAATGTATGTTTTGTGACAGGTAACGGCTTCGTAAATAATTTATTAGTATTTTAAAACACTATAATGAATACTGGAAGAAAAGGATCAACGGATAAGACAATGTACCGCAGATAGTGGGGACTCTCGACTGTCATATACTGCATTGCAAAGCAGGGAAAAAAAAACTGCAAGATGTACAATCAGTTGACTATGAACAACTAAACTTCTTGGAAAATTTGACGTATATTTCAAGTTCCCCTCAGCTGGTAAGGATTTAAACTAGCCATTACAGCACTACCTTAAATAGCAGTCTCAGACAGGCACAAAATAAATGGTTATTGACGTCAGGACAAAACCTCTCGGCAAAGAGTGATACAAACCCCAGCGGTTATCGAAGCGTATAAATGCCTTATGGTCTGTCGCAGTAAAAAAAAAAAAAAAAAAAAAAAAAAAAAAAAAAAAAAAAAAAAAAAAAAAAAAAACTCCTGCAACAGAGAGATGGTCTTTTACGGTGAGGGGGACGTTGGAGGTGACATGTGAAACTAAAACGAAAGAGAGAATGCTGGGCTGATGTGAAGAAGCAATACGTGGATCATTACGGACCGTAGACAGCAGCAGTTGGCGTTTTCTTTTTTTTTTTTTCTCTCCACCTTCCGACGGTGGCTCTTCCTCAAGCACCATTTCCGGGAGTATGAATAGCACCGAGGCATTTGAGCGTTGAGCCTTTCAAGCGTTGCATACCGACGGTGCGGTGGAGTCAAAGAAATTACATCTTTGGGGCTTTAAGTGACAAGTAAAAGCGGGGCCGACTGACGAGCGAGGAGACGGCTGACAGTTAATTGGAACGGGAACCGGTTCCCGGAACCGGCCGCCCGTCATCCCTACAAGACGACTCGCTTCTCTGATATGCGAGGCGGCAGGTGCTCGAGTGCTCCGTGGACGAGCTCAACCGCAACGCAGTGACGAACATCTGAAGGCTGCGTCAGCAAACGTGGCGGGCGTCAGTCACAAGCAGTTAGGTCAGGCCGCCTTGCGGTACTGCACTCGCCGCTGAGACCAACTTACACGAGTCGGAATGAAATTACAGAATAGTATCCCACTGACTATTAGATGACCATTTTCGGTAACACTGTAATGTGTCATCGACTGAAACGTTAACTAAGTCCACCCTGTGGTTTATGAGTTCGCAATATTAGGTACGTGTTTGCTTAATTCTCTCTCTCTCTCTCTCTCTCTCTCTCTCTCTCTCTCTCTCTCTCCCTCCCTCTCCCCCCCCCCCCCCCTTTAACACAGGCCAACTACGTTACTATTGCCACAGAGTTAGCGGGCCCTGTAAGTATTGATATGCTATAACGAGTGTACTATCTAGTTACAGGTGAATCCATCGTATCTTTGACGAATATTTAGAAAAAACTAACAAATAAATGTGAAAGTGATTTGCAAGTTCTTTTCAATATCCACTGTAAGCTACGAAGGCCATGTCCATCGTGTAAATATAATTACAACAAGCCCTTTAACAGTGTACACAGTGTGTCCCAGATCCGTTAGGACTGTGCCTACGAAAAATAAAACTCATGGATTATTTTCACAAAATCGCTGTCTTTATTCAAAATAGTCTCCGCCTGAATCAAAACAGCTGAAATCGTTTTAAAAAGTGTTTTGAAATAGTCACTGTAGCCCTCTTTTGGAGTTGCATTTAGTACTCCGGTACAATTTTCTTAGATATCCTTAACTGCGCCATAACTGTGTCATTTCATTGCCATCTTCAATTTGGGGAGCAACCGGAAGTCGCCTAGGACCAAATCCGGTGAATACAGTGGGTGCTCGATGACTGATCCATTTGCTGGCCAAAAACTCGTGCACAGTCTTCGCTTTGTAGGCTGGGGTGTCGTCATAGTGGAGCAACCAGAAACCTGCCTCTCGCTGGAGGACTCAAAAATACTTGTTGCCTGTAAGATTCCTATCCTTTTATTTGTATCCATCAAGGACAACTTTTTCTCTAAACTAGCTGTGTCGACATAACTCCGGCGATCGGAACTATGTTTATGCTGCACAGCTTATAGCGGGTATCTCACTTCAAAGGAACATGCAACTGAAGCCTGAAAATGGGCATTGTGCCTATCGGTACATGCCCTACCAAAATCACCATTCTTGCAATTAAAAATCTTAGTCCTGACAGATATGAAAGTCACTTTTCTGAGGTAACTATTCCTTCTGCCAGTTTTTACTAACGACTCGCTTCTAATATTTATAACTGCAACATTCAACGGATTTATTGAACTTCTCACGTCACGCGGCCATGTATCGTCCAACCTAGTCTGACATCCAGCCATGACTCCCCAACTACTACTTGCCCTTTGCGCCACCCGTAACGACTGGGGCCAAACCGAGCTTCTCGATACCTGGGGGGTTCCCCCGGCGGCATCGCTGCTGCGCTCGGCCGCTATGTGTAAGGTACAGATATCGATACTCAAGGAGTAACAATACCTTTAACCTAATATGCCTCACTGCCCCACTGCGATTTTCCAACGATTGTCAGACACAGTCGCCCCCAGTATGTCCGCTGCGGCAATGACTTTTGACTTTCGACAAAGGTGTTTTTGAAACTCCAAGGATCGCCATGCCGCAACTCGCCGCGAGATAGCATTGTAGTCTGGTAATTCACACAAGTGTATCTTTAACAATTAAATAATCTACTGGTCACAGTACAGCAATACAGAAATTTTTCTGGGTGAAATTAAGAAAGAAACTGTTTTGCTACTAAATAAAATATGAAATAACAATTTTGTGTACCTTAAAATTCAGCACAGAGACCGCATTGATATACACGATGGTTACAATTAAACTTTCGCTACTTTAGCCAGTGCAGACGGAAAATTATTTACCGTATGGTTACCAAACTTTATAGCGATGATGTTCAGACAGTGCGCTTCAGGATTTACGTTGTTAGTAGTGTTACTGTCATGACTTGCTGTCAGGTGCCATTACTGTTACGGCGACGTAGGACTGAAACTCAAGCATCAGTGTGCATTACAGTTACACTCAGTCAACATGGATCTGGACAAGGTGAATAGGTCTTCATTCGTAAAGTTGTTTTATGAAAACAACAGCAATAGCTGCTGCTCTTAGCGAGTATCGACGCATTAAAGGAATACGGAGAGGCCCCCTTTCCGCACCAAGGTTGAACATGATTCGGTAGTTCAAATTAACCATCGACTTGGGAACTGCTCCTGGGAGGGGCGGGAGGCCAATCGTGCCGCAAATTTGTTGAAGTAACTATTGCCATGGCTGAGAAAGTTTGGAGCAATGTGTGATCTTCGAGCAGTGCACGAACTGTGTCACGACAACCAACATCCCATTAGAGATGCTTCGGGCAGCAGTATAGCAATCAAGCGCTGTATGGGATGCAGATGAAAGTCACACTGAGCAACGTTCGAGAAACGGTAAACATGGTACGCAATTAACAAATGTTACCCTCTCATGTGGATATTAAAATGTGTATCTTTCAATTGCGTATTCGTTATTTCTCTTCCTCGGGTCCTTACAAATGTTTACGCAAAGTTTCATTATACTACGAGCAGTCGTTTGTCATGGTGGCTCTCGCAAGAAGCGAAAGTTTGATTACAGCCTAATTACGTCTAAATTAACACATGACCAGTCTCAGTTTAGTAGGGGCAAATCTGCATAAAAGTTTCCAACTATTCCTCAAGCTTCCAAATTCAGTTCACGTTTTTCTTTTTAACACTTAAATGCAGTCAAGGCTTGTGCCTCTGTTGCCCACTACATTTATTTTTGTCGTCTTTTATGAACAACTCATCAGCAGATGTGATTTACGATTTCCATAAATGATTTTCTAGTCGTCTCAGTCAATTAAAATACACTGTCTGATAAAAAGTATCCGAACGCCTATTAGTGTATATGGGGCTTGTCCACCCGTTCGCTTTATGATGGCTGTAACTCTGCTGCGGTCGCTCTCAACGAGGTGTGTGTATGTCTGCGGACGAATGACAACCCGTTCTTCCTCAAGAACGGAAACCAGAGAAGGCAGCGATTTTTTACATTTTTTTCATATTTACAGCCTACTATCTGAAAAGCTAAAACAGGCGATAAAATCACATTTTCTTGCATAACAATAAATTTATATATTAACTACTTTTTGTTATTACAACTACTTCTACTAATACAAGACTACAATAAAACCATTAACCAGTTACACAGCTGCTAATAAAACTATAAGTGGTAGTGATGTTGGACGCTCCCGTCTGGAGCTAAGCCAATTTCAAACTCATCTCGAACAACTCATCTCAAACGTGTTTCATTGCGTTCAGTGCGAGAGCCTGGGCAGGCAAGTCCATTTCTGGAATATTATTATACAAATACTCTTGCCTAACAGATGCTGCTATGACAAGGTGCACCGTCATACTGATAGTCATCTTCTCCGACGTGTTCCTCTACTGTATGCTGTACTGTCAAATGTGTTCACGTCCTTCCACAATGATGGAACCACACCCTAACCACGAAAAATACCCTCATTCTCATACCGTAACGCAGCCATCTCCGTACTCCACTGTTGACACTACACATGATGGCAGGAACATTCTCCAAGTATTCGCCAAACCCGAATCTTTCCATCGGTTTGCCACAGGGCATAGCGTGATTCACCGCTGCGAATCACTCCTTTCCTGTCATCCACGGTGTGAGCTATACACAGTCGTTGTAATAGCTAGACTGCTACTAGCACTTTGGAACTAACGAGTGATTTCTCGCGCTGGCTTCATACGATTATTTTTACATCCAGCTTCAGCTGAGCTCGACGGCCAGTGTCCATCAGTACATGATGTCTGTCTGGTCTTGGCTTGGGTGCGGTTGTTCCTTCGCGTTTCCACTTCAGTGTCTCATCACCAACAATGGTGATAGTGGTTGCGGTGGCGGTGGTATGTTCCTATGGGACCAAACTGCTGAGCTCATCGGTCCCTAGGCTTACTCACTACTTAATCTAACTTAAACTAACTTACGCTAAGGACAAAAACACACACACACACACACACACACACACACACACACACACACACACACACACACACACAGAGAGAGAGAGAGAGAGAGAGAGAGAGAGACAGACACACAGACACACACACTTCAGGGAGGACTCGAACCTCCGACGGGGGGAGCCGCGCAAATCGTGCCAAGGCGCCTGTGGAAATGTCGCTGACATATTTGATATCCATGCGACGTCCAATGAGTACGCCACCTTTCAAATCAGTCAGTTCTCCCGACGAACCCATTCTGCTATTACTGCTTCTCCAATGACAAAACAATGCTTCCCCCATCTTCTTTTCTCGTTACCTCTTGTGGTCAGTTGCGCATTATCTAGGGGTGTCCTGATAGCTTTCGATCAGATAATGTAAATAACCAGATTAAAGAGTTTGTTATACATGTAAACAATTGCAAAATGTTAGTTGTATAAAAGCGCTGTCAGCGTTCAAGACCTACATTCTACAGAAGGAGCAAATGAATAACTGTGAGATGCCATAAACAAACTTATTCCACTACGTTAATTTCTGTAAATAGGAAAATGGCAGTTTCTCGAGTCACATATTGCACTTGATACCCAATGTTAGCTGCCAGTGGATCGAATACCTCTCTTAGAGCAACAGTTCGTTCCGTAGAGGAACAGAGACCACCAAACAGACACAAATTTGTTGATGTTTGGTGGAATCTTTTTCCTCTTGCAAAGTGAAAATGAGCTGCGGATGTAACCAAGGCATCTACTACATGGAATTGCATGAAGAGACAGAAGACAACAAATTTCCCCCCTATTACAATAAAATATATGAAGCAACTAAAGGACAGCAATCTCAGAGACGCCGGCCGCTGGTGGCCGAGCGGTTCTGGCGCTACAGTCTGGAACCGCGCGACCGCTACGGTCGCAGGTTCGAATCCTACCTCGGGCATGGATGTGTGTGTTGTCCTTAGGTTAGTTAGGTTTAAGTAGTTCTAAGTTCTAGGGGACTTATGACCTCAGCAGTTGAGTCCCATAGTGCTCAGAGCCATTTGAACCATTTTGAATCTCAGAGACCATCAGGTGAAAATGTATTACGCATACCGGTTTCTGGGAAGCCATTTCATCCAGAAATGAAAAAGTAGTTGAGAAAATTTACTTTTAACCTCACACTATTCATCCGCACGCAGCAGCGTTGTCCGTCCCTCCGTTACGGCTAAGAAGTTAACGCCAAACACCGTTGCAATGCAGGTTAAACTCATGTTGACGAAAGGAGAATGGAAGACATTTAGAGGCAGTAACCCTGTACTAAAAGGCCGGTGAAAGGCAGTGCCATTTGAATCGGGCAAAATACAAAGCTGTGAGTGCGGCTGCGTACCTCGTTACGACATAGTTGTGACATCATCACCCAGTGAGCTGCCAACACCTACTCTATGGACAATCCGTTCCACTTGCAATAGGCGCCGCACCTCGGACCGATAAACTCTCGTTGCACGCACTGCAAGTGGGTAACTGCCCAGCATAATCTATCTGACGAAAAGGAAATCATGGGAGAGTTAGTTATAAGGCAGCTGGCACACCCTTGTGCCGTATGCCTGATGTAATCACGGGGAAAGGGATACCAGTTTTTAAAGGCAATACGACTATATTTTAGGTCTGTGTATCACTACTGCCACACTACACCTGAGTTAGTTTGCATTTCGTTATCATCGACAGCCAATACGACTAAAATGGGACATTACAACCGTTCGTTTCACCAACTCCAAATCGAACTGTCGTCTTTCAATCTAATCTACACCTCGGGCTACGCTTCAGATCAGGCTGTCTGCGCAAATTATATTTCAAACAAATATAAAAGCGAAATAAGTATTGACAGTGTTCTGCTCTCCCTGTCAGTTTGCTCACGTATGACGTCACACGCCACAACACTATTACGTCACGGGTCAAGGCCGACGTCCGGCATACATAGGTTCAACCCGTCCCAAAATAGATACCCCCACAAGGCTATAAGGATACGACCGGGGAATGTTAAGTCACAGACGTTTCTGTGAGGTAGCCAGAACTTTCGCAGAGCGGCATCACCTTTAGTGTGATGTATGCGGTAACATTGCTCAGATTTTCAAACAATCATTTCGTGTGTGTGTGTGTGTGTGTGTGTGTGTGTGTGTGTGTGTGTGTGTGTGTGTGTGTGTGTGAGGGGGGGGGGGTTAAGTAGGCCTAGACCACAGATATATACAGGGGTCCTTCTCTGTGCATGTGTTATGATTTGAAACCAACATCTACATCAAGTGACGGAGGGCAAAAAGACCGAGATTCGGTCATTACGAACTATGCCAAGTGTATCCGACAGTTACATATTTTCGTTTATAGCTGAAATCAAGATCTGATTTTAACATTTTATTGACGTCTTGCATTAATATTACACACGCAGTATCGTGCACTTAATTTCTCGAAAATTTCCAATATTAATGCTATAGTCACTGGTTTTACGTTTACTCACGTCAACGGATAGCAAACAGATTGAAACATTCTATTGGTAGTTCTTTCTTCTTACAAACTACAAAACTACCGTTCTTCAGTAAATTTCTGTTTTCGTCGCACTGTGAGCCATTAAATAACATACATTTCTATCTATAATGTTCGGCTTTTACACAAAATAATCGTTCATGTTTTAAGACTTTGCTTAATCCAGCACATGTACCGAAATAATATGAAGATACGAAGTATCGTAGAAAACGTTGATTACACAGAACACTGTAGTACTGAATTACATATCCTTTAGTCTCAAAATTTTCATCATTCATCGCGTTTTAGATCTGAAGACCAACAAACATCTTAACTTTCAACTCATGCAAATGTGCCCGTAAGAATTTTTTTGCTGCATAGCTCTGAGTAATCATTTGGCTTAAAATTGTCACTTTTGCAAAGTAAGGCACCAAACATCCCTTCTTACTTGATCATAGGGAAAATGTAATTAGTTTTGAGGTTACGTAAACCCAAGTTATGGAGTTGAACAGACAACAGCAAAAATAAAGGCCTCTCAAATGGTATTTCATAAATTTCAATAAATATTTTTTTACGAGATATATTACGACCCTTATCATTCAATTCGTAACATTTAGACACAAAACTGCTTAAACAGAATTCCATTCGCATCTGCTTGGTAACCACATCAATCCTTAACTTCGGCCTGTAACTCCACAGACCATCGTTAAAAGTGAGTTCGCAGTCTGTCTTCTGTTTTTTAAACAAATTTACCTGTGGAACGACATATTACAACGTTGCACGAGATTTAATCATTATAAAAAAAACTTTTAATTGAAATTACAATTTAATTAAATATCAGTTGAACAGTATTCCAGAGGTCGCTCGCAAATTGGTGCCGCCATCAGTCAGGTGACGGAGAGGCTGGTTTTAATATAGTGACGTCAGACAGTCTGTCTCGTCTGGAGTTGCAGTCGTGGGTCCCCAGGTAGTCATCTCGCGGCTGTCCTGTGCTCACTGCCTAGCCTCGTGGGCGATGGCGGTGGCTTTCAGTGCATGCCTGCAGTGGTGAGTCGATAACAGAGGGGGAGGACCACGCCAAGCCACGCACGCACGCACGCTAGCAGTGCGCGCGATCAATGCGGCAGGTGCGTGAGGGTGCGGCCTCGGCGTGCAGCTCGCCGCTTTGGCTGTCCGCGCATCTCCCACCCTGAGTCCCCATCGTGTCTCCGGCATGCAGAGCAAAGAGTTTCACGCTCAAGCTGGCAGTACACTATCTGACCTATTGTCTAAGGCGCTGCAGTCATGGACTGTGCGGCTGATCCCGGCGGAGGTTCGACTCCTCCCTCGGGCATGGGTGTGTGTGTTTGTCCTTAGGATAATTTAGGTTATGTAGTGTGTAAGCTTAGGGACTGATGACCTTAGCAGTTAAGTCCCATAAGATTTCACACACATTTGAACATTTTTTGAACCTACCTACTGGTAGACTTTAAGATGGCGTGCGTCCACCCTTCCCCTTTCTGACGGCTTGAACTCTGCTGAGGGCACTTACGATAATGTGCTTGAATGTCTGTGGAGGGATCGGGTCCCGTTCTTCCTCAAGAGCTGAAACCAGAAAAGCAGCGACTCTGGAGTCTGGAGCAAAGTCTACCTATTAACTCATCCCAAACGTGTTCCAGTTGGTCTGGACTCGGGATACACAATGACCCCTATTATTCAGTTCGTAACATCTAGACACAAACCCTCTTAAACAGAATGCCATTCGCATCTGCTCGGTACTGTGCACAAACCGCTGCTTCACGTATTGCTTTATGACAGGTGCATTATCATGCTGATACAAAACAACCATCGTCTCCTTACTACTACGCGCAGTTCACAATTCTGTAAAATGTGTTGGTATCCTTCGGTATTTTCTGAAGCTCAGTAATAGGACGACATCCTTACTACGAAAAACACGCCCGCACTGTAACACCACCTCCTTCGTACATTACCGTTGGCGTTACACAAAATAGCAGGTAACGTTCTCCAAGCATTCCCCAAACCCAAACCCTTCCATCGGATTGCCACAGGCTACAGCGTGATTCATCACTGCAAATCACCCGTTTCCAGCCATCAACTGGCCAGTGGCGTTGCTCTTTGCGCCGCCTCAAGCGTCACTTAGCAGTGACTACAGAAATATTTGGCTTACGAGGAGCACCTCGAGCACTGTGTCTCATTCTTTCTTATCTTCCTACGCACAGTCAGTGCCCTAGCTAGATTGCTAGCTGTACGCTTTCACGACTGATTCCTTCCACCGATTTCGTGCTGCTTTTTTTTTTTTTACCACTACCCACCGCAGTTCTCAGCGGTCATTGTCTGTCAGTGCAACAGGTCTGCCTGGTCTTGATTTACCCGTGGTTGTTCGTTCGCGTTTCCACTTCACATTCACATCAGCTACAGTCGACTTGGGCAGTTTTAGAAAGGTTGAAACGTCCCCCAGATTTGCTACTCAGTACACAAGAAGTCACTGGTTCACGTTCGAAGTCACTGACTGAGCTGTCCTGGCCGACCCATATGCTGTTACTGCTTCTGTACAGACAACACAAAACTCCCCGCCTCCTTTTATGCTAAAAAGTCTGCCTCTCGTGACATCTGACGGTCAATTTCGCATTACATAGGGGTGTCCGGATACTGTTGATCCGAATGTAGATGGTTCAAATGGCTCTGAGCACTATGGGACTCAACTGCTGAGGCCATTAGTCCCCTAGAACTTAGAACTAGTTAAACCTAACTAACCTAAGGACATCACAAACATCCATGCCCGAGGCAGGATTCGAACCTGCGACCGTAGCGGTCTTGCGGTTCCAGACTGCAGCGCCTTTAACCGCACGGCCACTTCGGCCGGCTCCGAATGTAGACTTCGTTGGCTGCTGTCGGAGGAATAATGAGAAACTGAAAAGCTGCTAAGAAACGTCGTCGGAATTTCACGGTGTCGAAATCTGAAATGTAATGCATTTAAAGCATTCCAGAAACACTATAAATCTGTTTGAATATCTGAGGATGCATTCGTATCAGGTACTAACAGTTCTATAAGTACTTTCGATCCTGCAACTATACAGGCCTCAAAACAGCTAAACTACACTATGGACAATCTAAAATTAAACTGCCGTGAAATTTGTACCTAATGGCACGACAGGTGCTGCCGACCAAATCACTAGAATGCCCGCGGAACCGATACTTACTCTTAATCTAAAATGTAAATACTAATGCCAAGTAAAACCGCTAAATGAGGCTGCAATTTACATTGGTCAATAAAATTAGTCATTTTTTACTATCTATTAGAGGGTCAGGTCACTCAACTGGTACCATTAACGTTTTAGACTTATTACAAAGTCATCATCATATGATCTGTTCAAAACTAGGTAATAAGATACTAGTAACCTACATGAAAAATTAACTTCTACACAAATATATATACGTACTTTAAGTGCGGGAGTTAATTTGATTTGATTTGTCATTTTGTTTCCTAGTGTTTAACGATCCCTGCTTTCTTTAACTATTGAACACAATATTATCTGATGATGAGATTGTAATATCTCTAAGCCGGAAATGATACGCTTTGTGTGACCTGAGACTGAAATAAATAATAATAATAAAAAAATTACAAGACAGTCACTGTGTTTCCGACAGTACGCCTAGAATTTGTGAAATTTCTTAGGTTTTAGCTACTATTCAACTAGAAGTGCTACGGAAGTTTTGTTTAAAGATCCACTTTTCTGCTTTTTATTGAAGAGTGAAAATAATTTCCTTATTTACCAGCTTTTCATAATGAATAAATTGTCATAACAAGGAAAAATAGACTATCTTTAGGGAAAGACTGCGGAACTTACACCACTATGAATTTTCTAACAAACCATCTGTAACTAGTGATGCAATTAAGCTCTTCAGCGAGAGGTTAACGACGGGCACGTCACGTTAACGCGATGAACATGTGAAATGAATTATTATTTAAATAAAAATGAGGAGTTAATACATCAGGTTTTTAATTCTGCTAAAAATTAAAAAAAACATTTTTTTCAATATTTTTAATATTAAGGATTATTTTCTTAATTTAGTATTATATGCAACGAAATGATGCCACATATAAGCGAACATTCCCGCAGTTATGCAGCCGAAAGAAGACTTATACGAGGCACCTTTACTAGCGTCAAGTGCAAGCGAGATTCATCCAACACACTGTGATCGATGACAGGAAGTGGTGTGAGGTTTATTTTTTCGAGGACAGCCCCGGACGATGCGCCTCGTTGCCACCGATAAAGCAGGCGCTCAAGTATCGATCTCGAACGGGCGACGAGCGGTGGCCAAGAGCTCGAAAAAAAAAAAAATAATAATAATAAAACGAAGTAGGAGAGAAAGCACTAAACGACACGCGAGATTGCGCTCTCTGAATACGTGTATATCCACCTCAGTCGACAAAATAAAGCGGCCAGGGATATCATGTTTTTGGAACGGTCCGCTGCTCCGTCATTAAAGGGCGACGCATTATCTGGCGGCGCATTAAGCACCCGCGGCGGGGCTCCTTGTTTTGTCGCGGCAGTGGCAGGCATAACCGGCTCGCTATCTAAACACGCCGCCGGCCGGCCACGTGTTGAAGGCGTCCCGTTTGAAAACATCCGCTGAGCGCGGCCCGGAACATTCCATGCGCGCACAGCTGCCGGCCAGGTAACACGCTGCAGATTGCAATCTTCCTCTGAAGAGCTATCACAAACCGCAGGAGGATTTGCGAGACTTAATACAGGAATCAACCTAGGTTATTTTCCCCACATGTCGTAATGCATCGCTATAACTGTGGATCAAGAATCGATTACAAAAAGGGCAAGTTAGTAGTCAAATGCCTAGTCTTCGCAGATGAAATGAAATGATTATGAAGTTGCAAACCTTTCTATTTGCCGCCATTTGGCAACTGGCGTATCGATGATGATGACGCTGGTGACGATACGAAATTGTTAGGACAACACAAACACGAAGTCACCGAGTGGAGAAAATCTTCGACCCAGCTGGGAATCGAAACCAGGACCCCTAAATCTAGATGTAGCAACACCAACCACTCTTTTACCCTTTTCGATCTCTTTCTTCGTCGTACACAGGGCGTTCGGGGTAGAGGAGCCGATATTGTTATCACTGGTACCTTAACATGCAGCCACTTCCGTGTTTTAGTAGTTTTGTCTCGGCATGTAACAGTCTTCCCAGAAAAGTATAACATGATTTACTAGTTGACTTTTTTTTTTTTCAAGGTCGTCGACGGACCGCAATGTGGACTACTACACCTGTCAGTATAGACTCTCCGTTTTGCGTCCACACTTCAATATCAGACCTGCTGTTCAGAGGAAAATAAATATTAATGGCTTGCTTGTGCCATACGTACTTGGAGGTAGTAACAAACCTAAAAGCGCCCTACTCGTAATAGTTATAATTATTAGTCCGCGAAAAAAGTAAATACTGACGTGATGTTGTTCAGTACACTGTCCTCAGTCCTCCATATATATATATATGTCTGCTCTTATACCCCTGACACCTTGTATTTCAGTCGTACTTCGCGGATATCGCAGGACACCTTTCACATTCTGTCGATAAGAAGTTAACTTAGTTTTCTTTTGCCAGTCCCCTGTCCGAACACGCTGAGCTACTATGTCGGCGACAGTAGGCACCGAGCTGCAGACTGCCTTCCCAGGTGAATTCACACTTCTAGCACCCAGTAACAGCAAATCTCGTCCGTCAGCCACATAGCAGCCAAAGTCGGATTGAAGATCGCCATCAACAAGGTACTGTACATTACAAACATAGGATATGTAGTACCGAACATAGTCCCATCAATTAACACATAAATACAAAATATCTCGGAGATGGATACCCTCGAAAATTAATCGGGATCTAGCACCAAACTGGAGAAAACCTACCAGCTCTGTATGAACCTTTAACAGATCTAACTCCCTTTCCCTGAACGTAAAACTCCGACATTAGAGAGCTGTAATGAGACCTTCAGCACCCCATGCCTCAGAATGCCTGAACGTGGTCGTAAGGGACAACTCAGGAAACTGGAAACAAAGGACGATCACAGTCTTCTCAAAGACGACGGTGGTGGTGATGTATGATTTGTGGGGCGCTCAACTGCGCGGTCACCAGCGCCCGTACAAAGTCCCAATTTTTTCACAGTCCAGCTTTTACACAATCCAGTCGAGCCACTGTCACGAATGATGATGGTGGTGATATGATGAAGACAACACCAACAGCCAATCCCCGTGAGGAGAAAATCCCCTACCCGGCCGGGAATCGAACCCGCGACCCTGGGACCCAGAGACAGCAACGCTAGCCACTAGACCACGAGCTGCGGACGAAGAAGACTGTGAATACAGTAATCATCTACGGCCATAAGCTGATGACCGAAAACATTATGACCACTGCCCACCGCGAAAATGAATACCGCCTGGTGAAGCGGGCGCGTGGCACACTGAGGACGCAAGTGGAGCAGAGACAAATGTTGAATTGTTCTAGCTGCGATACGGCTGCAAATGGAGAAATTCACTGACATAAGCGACTTTCACAAGGGACAGATTGTTATGGTCCGGCGTCTGGGAACAAGAATTTCGGAAACGGCGAAGTCGAGCGGCTGCTCACGTGCTACTGTCGTGAACATCTGCGGCAAATGGTTGAAGGATGATAAAGCCACAAGTAGCTGGCAAGAGTTCGACGTGCGCGCTTCATCACAGAACGTTAAGATGGGAGGCGTACCCGCTCTGTATATAGGTGGCGAGCGGTGACAGATCGGACGTCAGAGTAGAATGCTGGTGCAGGCGTCAAGTGTTTAGGAGCTTGCTAATCATCGCACATTGTTCAATATGACATCGATGTTGATCCAGCTACTGCAGGGGGCATAGGGCATTTGAGACTGGACAGTGGATCAATGGAAATATGTGACCTGGTCGGATGAATCACGCTTCTTGTCCAATGACTGCTCGAAATTGAGCTCCCACAGGATCTGTGGTAGCAACAACTGTGTACTATGTGAACATCATTGCTGACCAACTGCATCCTTTCATGCTTGATGTCTCTCCGATGGTGATATCTTCCGGCTGGACAACTGCCCGTGCCACGAGGCCAGCACTGCGCTACATTAGATTGAGGAGCATGATAATGATCACATGCTCTCGTCTTGGGCACCAAATTCGCCTAATCTGTACCCGATGGAACACATCTAGGACCTCATCGAGCGTCAGCTCCGCGTTCGCGAATCACCAGGCCGTAAGTCACGGGAACTGCGTGGCTTGTGCGTCGACATCTCCTGCGGAAACCTACCAAAAACCTGTATCCACGCTAAGCAGAATGGCTGCTATAATGTGTTCCAAAAGCGGTCCGACGCACTATTAAGTAGGTGGTCGTCATGTTTTGGCTCAAAAGTTTAGATTCAGGATGGAAATTGAAGACTCCGATCAGCTTTTTCAAACTGTCTGCACACGGGCAGCGACTTACGACAAGTGGACAAGACTTGTTAGGAAAGACTTTGAGCATCTAGAAATTGATCAAAACGAAAGTCACGACTGATATCAGAACAGAATGCTGATGAGAACACGAGACTCTCTGCAGTCACTCACAAAAGTAAAAGTGTGTCCGGGAACTGGAATGAAATGGACCCAGAAACGGAAAACACGTATAGCGCCAATGTGTCAGAGTACTGGGCCACAACAAAGCGCTCCACAATTAGGAACTAAGTAGCCCAGTACAGTCCTACACGGAAAACAGCTACACGAAACAGCGTTTATGGCTGGTAGATTTTAATGACTTGTGCCCATAATCAACGTTCGTATAGTAAAAAAGTAATTAATCACAAGGATAAACAAACTCTATTTAAAGTAATCATATTTAACGATACTTCTGCTTGACAGAACAACATGGGCGCTAATGTCCCAGCAGTCGTGCTCCCTTCAGCAGTCGTGCTCCCTTGAGTCGAATTCATCTGCACAACACGGTCCATTAGCGACAAATCACACAGGTAAGTTATTAAACACACTACTGGCGATTAAAATTGCTACAACACGAAGATGACGTGCTACAAACGCGAAATTTAACCGACAGGAAGATGTGTGATACGCAAATGATTAGCTTTTCAGAGCATTCACACAAGGTTGGTGCCGACACGAGGGAAGTTTCCAACCGATTTCTCATACACAAACAGCAGTTGACCAGCGTTGCCTGGTGAAACGTTGTTGTGATGCCTCGTGTAAGGAGGAGAAATGCGTGCCATCAGGTTTCCGACTTTCATAAAGGTCGGATTGTAGCCTATCGCGATTGCGGTTTATCGTATCGCAACATTGCTGCTCGCGTTGGTCGAGATCCAATGACTGTTAGCAGAATATGGAATCGGTGGGTTCAGGAGGGTAATACCAAATGCCGTGCTGGATCCCAACGGCCTCGTATCACTAGCAGTCGATGTGACAGGCATATTATCTGCATGGCTGTAATGGATCGTGCAGCCACGTCTCGATCCCTGACTCAACAGATGGGGACGTTTGCAAGACAACAACCATCTGCACAAACAGTTCGACGACTTTGCAGCAGCATAGACTATCAGCTCGGAGACCATGGCTGCGGTTACCCTTGACGCTGCATCACAGACAGGAGCGCCTGCGATGGTGTACTCAACGACGAACCTGGGTGCACGAATGGCAAAACGTCATTTTTCCGGCTGAATCCAGGTTCTGTTTACAGCATCATGATGGTCGCATCCGTGTTTGGCGACATCGCGGTGAACGCACGCTGGAAGCGTCTATTCGTCAATTGCCGTACTGGCGTATCGCCCGGCGTGATGGTATGGGGTACCATTGGTTACACGTCTCGGTCACCTCTTGTTCACAGTGACGGCACTTTGAACAGTGGGCGTTACATTTCGAATGTGTTACGACCCGTGGCTCTACCCTTCATTCGATCCCAGCGAAACGCAACATTTCAGCATGATAACGCACGACCGCATGTTGCAGGTCCTGTACGGGCCTTTCTGGATACAGAAAATGTTCGACTGCTGCCCTGGCCAGCACATTATCCAGATCTCTCACCAAGTTAGAATGTCTGGTCAATGGTGGCCGAGCAACTGGCTCGTCACAATACGCCAGTCACTACTCTTGATAAACTGTGGTATCGTGTTGAAGCTGCATGGGCAGCTGTACCTGTACACGCCACCCAAGCTTTGTTTGACTCAACGCCCAGGCATATCAAGACAGTTATTACGGCCAGACGGGGTTGTTCTGGGTACTGATTTCTAAGGATCTATGCACCCAAACTGCGTGAAAATGTAATCACGTGTCAGTTCTAGTATAATATATTTGTCCAGTGAATACCCGTTTATCATCTGCATTTCTTCTTGGTGTAGCAATTTTAATGGCCAGTAGTGTATTTGCTGTGGCACCGGCGAAATAACGTAGCTGCAGAATCCTGCGTCTAACTATGGGGGCAGAGAATCAAAAATGTCACATTGTACATGAAAATGAGCAAGTCTGACCGAAGTTAGCAGTTTCAGATTAAACCTTCAATAAGACGTTTAACTGCCGTAGCTGTCCAGAGTTCGAGTGAGGGACTAGTGCTTTTTTTCAGTAGCTGTAAATGGTACGCCTGCATTCGCACGGGAGGCGGGGAAGGAAAACACTGGGACGGAGGTGGTTGGTTAGTGGGCGAGACGCAGCCAGCGGGCGGCGCGCAGCTGGCAACACGGCCGCCGCCACCGCCGCAGCCTGCGCCAGGTACGGCTGCAGCTGCAGGCCACCGGCACTTCTGTGCGACCACCTGACAGCTCGCGGGACGGCCGAGTCCATCGTCAACTTCGCAACTTCTTTCTGATTCTGCTTAGTCGGTAAAGGTGCCGAATGCCACCGAGGAACTGATCGACTCACACTTGACTGAAATGAGCGGAATGTTTGAACATTCCACTATACACAATTTTAATTCTAAGCACGCTTCTAAGTTTGATTGCTTTTATTTTTAGAATAGGCCTATTTCGGCTGAACTGTCATCAGGTTACTGTAAGTAAAAATACGTACAATTATAACAAAGAAAATATATACTACTCCATTAAACACGCAGAAAAAGTGCGACAACAGCAAATATCAAAGCCTGCATACAGGTAACAGCAGTGATTACCGAAAGGGAAGAAAAGGAAAGGAACTATTGATGTCAGCTGCGTCGGGAGTTTTTTGTGTGGAATAAGCGGCGACGAGTGAAAATGTCTTGGCTCTGAGCACTATGGGACTTAACATCTGAGGACATCAGCCCCCTAGAACTTAAAACTACTGAAACCTAACTAACCTAAGGACATCAAATAAATCCATACCCGAGGCAGGGTTCGAACCTGTGACGGTAGCAGCAGCGCGGTTCCAGACTGAAGTGCCTAGAACCGCTCGGCCACACCGGCCGGCTGAAAATGTGTTCCGGACGCAGATTCGAACCGGGGATCTCGTTTACTAAGGAGTTGCGTTAACCACTGCGCTACCTTTTTTTTGTACTGTTGATCCCATTTTGTTTGTTGTTGATCGTTCCATTTGTTCGGGGCGGACGCCCCATGACGTTTGTTCAAGTTCATCAGTGATCCATTAACTCAGTTCTTTTTATTACAGAAGGCAGCTAACCCTCTGACCGAACACGCTGAGCTACCGTGCCGGCTTGACCTGGACGCAGTGTTTATCGCAATTGCGCGGACAATCTTTGGTTCACATGTTCACTCATCGCCGTTGATTCCACATAAAAAAAGTCCTGATGCAGTTGAGATCAGTAGCCCCTTCCCTTTCTCCCCTCTCCACTTTCAATTTATACAACTAACAGAACTGCCTGTAGCCACACAATTTCGATGGATAATCTGTCAAATAAGCTGACCCGAAAATACTAATATGAAGAATATGATCTGATAACTGCATCAAATAATAAGTCAGGCACGGCGATAACCTACCATTATTCCTCCCAATAAAACCAAAGAAAGGTAATTATCAAGCGTATAGACCGATATATCAAGAGTGTCAAAACCATCAGACGTACAAAAAATATATATAATAATTAAAACTATTAAGTAATTACCTAAAAAATTAGAAACTGTGTACCATCATAACTTACGGATAACATGTTGATGGAAATTCAGCCGAAATAGACCAATTGTAAAAATAAAAGCAATCAAACTTTGCAGCGTACTTGGAATTATTATTATTATGTAACGACATTAAGAGATACACTAAGCAGCGGACCGCAAAGAATATGCATTCCTCAATACATTTCTAATAGCTGCAGTCACATAGGCCGTCGACGGAAAGGGTCGTCAACGTCATGGTTTCTCGGGAAGGAACTTTTGACGCTGATACTGGCGAGGGTCTGTGGTGGCGTCGTCTGCTATCACCGGAAGATAACGCATTTTCACCGCTCACTACTGTTGCAGAAGCCCCTTTTGTGCTTCTGTGGCTTCTTTGTCTTTATTGAATTGTTTTCTTTGTTTTCGTGACACTGAAAACAAAGATTACTTTGATATTCTTTGACAGCTCTTCCAGAAAAGAGACTATGTATCAAAAGGTGAAAAAAAGTACCTGGGCGGAGAAAAACCTAGAATGTGTAAATAAGAACATAAAGCAATGGAACAATTTCCACTGAATAATCTTTCTTTTAAGCTTAAAGTCAGATCTATTGAAAGAGAAATATGTTGTTTGTTGTGGTCTTCAGTCCTGAGACTGGTTTGATGCAGCTCTCCATGCTACTCTATCCTGTGCAAGCTTCTTCATCTCCCAGTACTTACTGCAACCTACAATCTTCTGAATCTGCTTAGTGTATGCATCTCTTGGTCTCCCTCTACGATTTTTACCCTCCACGCTGCCGTCCAATGCTAAATTTGTGATCCCTTGATGCCTCAGAACATGTCCTACCAACCGGTCCCTTCTTCTTGTCAAGTTGTGCCACAAACTCCTCTTCTCCCCAATTCTATTCAATACCTCCTCATTAGTTACGTGATCTACCCATCTAATCTTCAGCATTCTTCTGTAGCACCACATTTCAAAAGCTTCTATTCTCTTCTTGTCCAAACTAGTTATCGTCCATGTTTCACTTCCATACATGGCTACACTCCAAATACTTTCAGAAACGACTTCCTGACACTTAAATCTATACTCGATGTTAACAAATTTCTCTTCTTCAGAAACGCTTTCCTTGTCATTGCCAGTCTACATTTTATATCCTCCCTACTTCGACCATCATCAGTTATTTTGCTCCCCAAATAGCAAAACTCCTTTACTACTTTAAGTGTCTCATTTTCCCAATCCAATTCCCTCAGCATCACCCGACTTAATTCGACTACATTCCGTTATCCTCGTTTTGCTTTTGTTGATGTTCATCTTATATCCTCCCTTCAAGGCACCATCCATTCCGTTCAACTACTCTTCCAAGTCCTTTGCGGTCTCTGACGGAATTACAATGTCATCGGCGAACCTCAAAGTTTTTATTTCTTCTCCATGGATTTTAATTCCTACTCCAAATTTTTCTTTTGTTTCCTTTACTGCTTGCTCAATATACAGATTGAATAGCATCGGGGAGAGGCTACAACCCTGTCTCACTCCCTTCCCAACCACTACTTCCCTTTCACGTCCCTCGACTCTTATAACTGCCATCTGGTTTCTGTACAAATTGTAAATAGCCTTTCGCTCCCTGTATTTTACCCCTGCCATCTTTAGAATTTGAAAGATAGTATTCCAGTCAACAGTGTCGAAAGCTTTCTCTAAGTCTACAAATGCTACTGTTATTTTTAGGTTCTTTGTTACTATGAAATGGAAAGCAATGGATAAGGTAAGAAGGAGCTATGTATTCCGTTTTAAATATTATTGAAGTTTATATATAATCACTTTTTTCTGTAGCAAATAAACTTCAACATTTTAACTATTTTCAGACGATACTTTTTGTTATTTCATTTCTCAGCATTTTACCATACAAGCCCTATCATGAACGTCTTTTACCAATTTTGCTTCGACCATTATTCAGTTTTATCGCTGATAGCTCCTTATTAATGATATTATATTGCCACTTTTTGTACAGGTGGGCGCAGAGTCCCCGCACCCCTGTCTGGAACCAAATTTTATTGTTCACGTTGGTCGCTACGTTACTTCTTATCAATTGTTAGAACCAATTTTTGGAATTTATTTTTACATGTTTCCGCAGTCGCAGTCAGGTTTTAATTAGTAGCCATGGCAAATGTGAGCGGTCATGGTTACATTACTAAGGAGCGCTTAATGTCAAGTGTGTGGGTGTACGAACGACAACACACAGGCCAGACAAGAGACATATTACGGAAGCATTCCAGGAAAAGGCAACACTTCTGGATTGGGAATGATGTGCGTCTGCTTTTGGCAATGTTAATGAAAGACCGCGAAGTGGAAGGAAGAAGACACAAGCATAAACATGTGCCGGAGTCTCTGCTTCGACTTAATAATTTCCTATCAAGTCGACACGTAAATGCGTTTCGGAACTCTGTACACCGAAGGCAAGAACCTGAGATCACTTGAAAAAAGACCTACAGCCAGACCTTTCCGACCAATGTTCGCAAACGAGTTATCGGCAACAGAACGGAATGAGCGCGTTTTAGCACCCTGCTTTGTTGACTCGATTTCCAAATGCCGTGCCTACGTTGTTTTCAGATGAATGTGCTTTTATCGCAGCTCATGTGCTAGAAATATTGTCGTTTGGCAAGAGAAGCCTGATTACATAGTCGAGTTGAAAAGGAACCCGCCTCGCGTAATGATATGGTTAGCGACGACGTCACAACATTTGCTTGGACTGTACTTTTTTGAAGAAACCGTGAATGGAGCAAATTATTTACCACAGGTTACGAGTGCCTAAATGAACACTTTCCAGGGCGGTGGATAGCTCGTGGTTCATTAACAGTACCATTATTCATTTACAAATGCCCACCAAGAAGCCCTAACCTCACCATACCTCACGACTCGTTATGGGGAGTGATTAAGGCGCCTGTTTTGCACGTCGTTATGCTGCAAATGAAGCACTGCACAATTTTGTTGAGGATGCATTCCGCATAACGCCTGACATACTCAAAAATATGTCAAGAAGAACATAGTGACGCATGTAAACGTGTTTAAAGCATGATGGAAAACATACCGGTATACTGGACACTTCATACGTTAGCAAGTGCTTGTCCTAAAACAATTCCCGTCAATCAGCATTCGATAGTAGGGGATACGGGGACTTCTCGTTCGTCCTGTATGACGGGAGGTATCCCATAACCTCGTCTTCACCGTTCGGTACTGGGCGGTATGAAGTACTGACGTTCGGAAATAACACCAACTGTTCGGATCCGCTCCGTTGACTTAATGTGATTCGACCTTAAAGTTTCGTTCCCTAATTCCGGAAACCCGCTTATTTTCACTGCACTATCCGTCCGTTTGCAGAAAGGAGGAACACTCAGCAAAGCAACGCTCTCATCGGTTCGGATATTCAGGCGTTCTTCATAGACCGACTCAAAGCTTGTCCCACATGATCAGTACACATCACTTACAGATTTAAAACTGATACACAGAGGTAAACATTTAATATTTCACGTAATGGCAACTAGGCTATTCATTCCAACAGAGGTCTAAATTTGTGTCTTGGATCTAGAGGTTCACTTACCACTCTGTTTTGCATAGAATACTCTTAAGTGCTTCGACTGTGTTGCAAAAACGATTGATCACTGGTTCGCAAGCACATTATTTGCCCGAAGTCTTCCGCTTTTCTGTCAATTCAGAGCTAAGCACCGTGCAACGAACAGAAAGAGCAGGAGAACAACAGTCTAGATCTCTTATTTCTCGCAAAGGTTTATTTTTAGACCAATAAACTAATCAACAAAGCAACAGCATCTAGAAAGATTCCCTTGATCAGAACCGCCATAGCATTCCCAACATTTCAACATAAAGGAGCCCAGGGTTTCAAACGTTGTCACTTCCTATGACGGGTCGTTCCTGTTCGTCTATGCAGGTGCACGATTCCGCGCCGCCACCTTTGGTTCTTATCTGTTCCACTTCTCTTTCCGACAAAGGAGCCTGTGAGGTTGAAAGATATATTTTCGAAAATTTTCTCGCCTGCTGTTTTTTGTCTAAGTAAATAAAGGGTTTTATATCTAGTCGAATACGGTTAAGATATTATTCTCGAGTGTAGATCACCAGGTCACATTTTTTTCTCACAGTGGATCACATTTTTTACCAGAATCTATGCTTTCTGCCAAGCAAGGCGGCCGTCGAACATCACTTCTACTAAAACCGACATTCCAGCTGTGGAAACGGTATCACAGTTTCAACGAGAAAGTAGTGGTTATTAACGGCGGAAGACTTAAAGCTTTTTATTCAGTGCTCGTCACGGTATTCCCGCGTGGGAGGTACTTATGAGGGGTCCATTTAAATAGCCTCTCTCTCTCTCTCTCTCTCTCTCTCTGCCGCGCTATCAATGGCCCTTACTATCCAAAGCCTGGCTTCCGAAAGCAATTTAAATTTGAAAACGGCTAATTGACAGCAACCCACAGTCAATTACTGCCGTTACCGGTTGTTCTCAGATATCAAAAACAGTGGCCACCGAGTCCCAGAGAACAAAATTAACAAAATCGCACTGTTGATGAGGCATTTCACGATTTCACTAAATAGCTTCAGAAGAATCAAGATAGGGTTTCCAACGCACTTCTCCAGCCATTTCCAACCGCACAGTGCCTTGCGCCTGACCATCTAGACGTCGACGTTTCTTCGCTTTTTAAATGGTTGTATGACGCAGTTCACAGATTGGTGGGTGGCTAGGGCATGCCGTTTAAAGACGGATCTTTACTAGCGCAGCAGCGCTAGAGCATTAGTAAAGTCTGTTGCTTTGCATCTGAATTTCTGACAAGCAAAATAAAGGCTCGTTACCCGCCAATAACGTCTAACAAAATATTTTGCGTTCTATTAAAATTACTTCCTATTTGTATCGTAAGCGCTTCAGATACTGCTACCAGTCTACGAATATCTGAACTATCACTATTCTCTTCGTCTTGCCATTAAAGTAAGTGAGTGATGTATTCCTGTCCGCGACTTTACTTCTTTTATGTAAGTCTAGCTCGATAAGTATTTATGCTACACGGAAGAACGTAAGGTAAGTACGGGAGCCTACTTCATAATTATATCTAAAAGCACGACTCAGCTATTGATTACCACCAGTCACGTCAATTGTTCAATGCACTTCGTCCTTTATGGTTTCTGCAATCTCCCTCGCCCCACCTGCTGTGTTTGTACCCATCCAATTTCCGATCTTTGCTCCTGACAAAGATGGAAAATATAGATTAATGTATGGTTTGCTGTTCTCAGAAACGTATTGTTTGGCTGTCACGCAGCACAGCGTGACGTCTCCAGGACGACCGAAAACAGATTGTTCGGAGCGGAGGGTGCGTGAACGTGCAAACAGTAATCATCTCCACCACTCGTTGTGCCCGTGTCAGATTAATTCTTTGTCGATAATAACACACTGGCGTGATTCGACAGCCACTTTAAATCGTGACGAAGCGTTTCATTGACTTTTTATCGCTGTTTTTAGCATACCCACCAGCTTAAAACACATTCTTACTAGGGAGGTTACTATCGACACGCAACGCTCGTTGACTGCTTTCAATGTACAACGCGTAGGCTTTTTGTCCTCTTTCGAGCTGCAGAACACGCTTCGTTGGATGCTTATTGCAGAAGCGAGGTCTTTTTTGTGTCCTTGTCGACAACAGCTGAGCGGCATATCACAATTCATTCTTCCATCTGAATACTCCTGACATTCAAAGTGGGCTTTTTTATCTATCTACAACAGTTTACGAGCAAAACACCATACTCCACCCTGGTTCCCGATGTTCCATTAAACTTTATGTCTGCTCTGAACGATCTAGTGAGATAGTTTTTAGTTCCAAGGAAAATAGAGCAGTTTGTGAAAGGCAGGCAGTGCCAAGCAAAACATTCTTAGTCGTTAATCCAACCTCTTGGTTGAGTTTTTAAAACCGAAACGTAAAGAAAATAAGCGTTCCTATCTTCAGGAGTGTCAGTCTTTAAATACATTCTATTATTTTACACCGGACGAGCGCTGCGCTGGCTGAAGTACAAACGGTTGAGAAAAAGCAAGCATTTTCTCTTCTCCACCAATTCTTCTTCACACCCCTTCAACTTTTGTGAAACTTCTAGTATTATGGGCGGTCAAGCACCGCAACGACTACGACTTTGCTGGCTGGTACCACGTCGTAAGAAGTGCTCCGGGCTTTGTACACTGTTCTCGGGATCAAGTTCTTGGTGGGTGAAATCAGTACCGCCGCCTTACTGACTTTCGCATCGACTTTTCTCTAATCTCACTGGTGAGAAAAGTGGGCGAGGGAAAGAGTTTTAACGTCGCTTGTGGAGAGGCATCACCACAAACTATGATAGCATCTGGCCTACCTCAAGGTTAGTAGATCCGCTGCCCTCCACAGAGTACGGAGCGAGATGGTGCAATGGTTAGAACACTGGGCTCGCATTCGGGAGGACGGCGGTTCAAACGCACGTCCGAGCATCCTGATTTAGGTTCAAATGGCTCTGAGCACTATGGGACTTGACATCTGAGGTCATCGGTCCCCTAGAACTTAGAACTACAGTACTTAAACCTAACTTACCTAAGGACATCACGCACATCCATGCCCGAGGCAGGATTCGAACCTGCGACCGTAGCAGTCGCGCGGTTCCGGACTGAAGCGCCCAGAACCGCTCGGCTACAGAGGACGGCCCAGATTTAGATTTTCCGTGATTTCACTAAATCGCTTCAGGCAAATCCCGGGATGGTTCTTGCCAAATGGCACGGCCGATTTCCTTTCCAACCTTCCCTAATCCGAGCTTGTGCTCCGTGTCGAATGATCTCATCGTCGACGCGATATTAAACACTAATCTCCTCCTCCTCTTTCACAGGGTATATAAAAGACGTGGTGGCTAACGTCAGTCGTTTTATTAGACTGTTCGCAGACGACGTAGCTGTGTGCAAGGAACAGACATTGCTACGAATTGCCGCGAAATGCAGTTGATTAGCGGTGATAGTAACTGACTCTATTCATCTACGATGTAATTAATGCGTTTAAACAGACAAATACGCGATATCATTTCACTACGCGATCGATAATTTGTCACTGGAATTTCTAACAATCTTCAGTTATAAATGAGCGTCTTTACGGAGCGATTTAAGGTGGGGAGAACACAGAAGTCTCAGACAGAGATGTCAGACCCAAATTTTCTGTAACAATCCCAAGGAAGTGTAATTCACACAAGAAGAGCTCCTGTACCCTGTTCTCGTTCGACTAATTCTTTAGTACTGTTGATCAGTCTGAGACCCAAACCAAATCGAACTGCCGGAAAAGATATAAAGTTTCAGCCAAGAGCTGCAAGATTTATCGCATTTTATTCATTTAGCGACAGTTTGCCAGAGATTCTGAGCAAATTACAGTGAGATAAGAAATGCGTTGTTCATAGCGGAGAGCATTAAATACAAAAATCCGAGAGCCCACATTTAGAAAGGGTGAAGTGTACCCAGTTTTTCGAAATGAAAAGGAAAAGGGATTTTTCTTTTTCTTTGGTGTGTGTGTGTGTGTGTGTGTGTGTGTGTGTGTGTGTGTGTTGTGGGGCGGGGGGGAGGGGGAGGGAGGGGGGTGTTTGTAACAGATTTACGTACAATCCGCCATGCTTCCGGCGAACATATGCAGATGTAATATAAACTACAAAACAAAGTGTACCGTTTATGCCGAAAATACAGGAAAATGTAGGCCGTCGCAATACTGTCTCCCTTCGACAGTGTGTTTTCCTTTTTTTGTGACAAGCGCATCAATACGTCCGCCTCTCGATTTCAAACAATAGCATGCCGCGCCACAGATATCCTCTGATGAGTAACGACTGACAGAGTACTGAAAAAGCAGACTGATTATAGACTTTTGAGGCGCTTAATTATAAATTATATTCTGTATTTACATTATTAATCCCTATCGTACATTTTAAGAGAGTCCGTAGAAAAATACGCAAATAATGTAAATTAGTAAGTAGAGCAAGAAATCTGAGCATTCCGCCTTCATGAAAAACAATTTCTTCCTGTTCACTATGCCGGTCAAGGTGGCCGAGCGGTTCTAGGCGCTGCAGCCTGGAACCGCGCGACCGCTACGGTCGCAGGTTCGAATCCTGCCTCGGGCATGGATGTGTGTGATGTCCTCAGGTTAGTTAGGTTTAAGTAGTTCTAAGTTCTAGAGGACTGATGACCGCAGAAGCTAAGTCCCATAGTGCTCAGAGCCATTTGAACCTGTTCACTATGTAGGAGGACAAATGGCTACAAAACGGGTTAATTAAATTTTTCCAGCATCGATATAAATTTGGCACGCCAGTACTGAATTTTTTGTCTATAGGTAAGGCTCCCACTGCTTTTAAACTGTATGACCAATGCACAAACGCACTTACCTGTGAGTTTCGTGCCACTTCGCTCACAAACTGAAAGTAACTGCTGCTTGTCATTTTCGATCTCGACGGCTCAGCGTAACGCTTTAGGATTATTTGACATAGTTTCACTACTCTTTAATCGATCTTGATACGCTTGGTAATATATTAAAAAACCTTTGCACATTATTTTTTACTGTACATGACAACAGGCAATTCCGCCTCCTGCTTTTACCAAAGACGCACTGCTCACCATTCTCAACATTCTCTCCCCAAAGACGTACCTGCGGGCTCTTGACAAGGGGGAAAAGTATCGACAGGGGATGCTTACAACAATTCCCATACATGGTTTGGTGCTGTTACGCGATCCTCACGGGGTTTCGTTTATTTTACAGCAAGAGATAAGCACTGCTGAACAACCAAAAATATAAAAGTTGGGTTATGGACAGTAGTTTCACTGACAGTATGTCGTTACAGAACCTGTACCATAGCAGCACAACTGACAGTACATGTTACTGTTTGCTTTCTACATTTGTTGCTAAATTAAGTTCCGTACACATTTTGTTTGGGCAATATTGTAAGGAATTGGGTTTTTCTCAAGGCGGTATCCTCAAACAGTTTTTTTTTATTGTTCAAGGACTCAGGTACGTAAATGGTGAGATTTGAGAGGCAAGCAAGATGATGGCTTTGAGTACCATATAGCAAACGCTAATACGCGACTTTCTCCATTAGCAGGCATTTCCTAATGCAGTGTCCGCGACTGTAGTTTCCAGGTTAGAGATTTTCTGCCAGTAACGCTCTGTGTTGAAACTGTGTCTTAAAACATCAGTCAATCATAAATACATTGCGCCAGCATTTGAGTTACATAGTACGGCCATTTACACGAAAATGTGGAAGTTTTTGATAAATTCAAAAGACTAACATTTTGAGGCGAAATTAGGATAACCAATAACAATGCATTATCTGTTCATTAAACTTGTCCGAGACGTTTCTCTCTCAAACTAACAACTGAATCGCTCATTTACTGCCAGGTAGTAAAATTAAGTAGGTGGAACATCTAAAATCTCGACGTAGGCCTTGGAAACGTAGTTGTAGCTCCGGAACGCGAAACAGAAAATTAAAAATTCGTGACTGCGGACGGATATTACTAATAAAAATATCCGTAATACTAATTTCTGCTTTTACAACCATGTCTCAAACAGAGGCTCACAAACGTCGAACTTAGGCGGCGTACAGGCTTACACTGACGTCTCCCTCATGCTGCGCCACTTAAGGATTCTAAGGGTCGGCGAACGCGTGCCGTGAATCCAGATAGCCATGTTTCCTGATGAGTCACAGCCCTCCCGTCCACTAAATGTATTTATGGCTGTCGGACCTTACGATATGCTAAGTTCTATATAACAGCTTAGCGATCCGTGCAAGAGATGCTTGGCTGAGCGGGAGAGAACGTGACGGCGCACGGAGATGGGGGCTTGCCTACAAGGGCTGGGCGCTAACAGATAGCCACACACTTCCGGTAGCTCATAGTGCCCAGTTTCTCGGTAGTTAACGCTTGTCACGCTATTTTACTCTGCAATATACTACTTATTGCGTCAGAATGGTGCAGACTCTGGCAGTTGACCCTGAACGTAAACAAATGTACTTATTGCGCAAACAGGAAAAGAAATCCACTGCTCTACTGATGACTAGTGGTTCAAATGGCTCTGAGCACTATGGGACTTAGCTTCTGAGGTCATCAGTCCCCTAGAACTTAGAACTACTTAAACCTAACTAACCTAAGGACATCACACACATCCATGCCCGAGGCAGGATTCGAACCTGCGACCGTAGCGGTCGTGCGGTTCCAGTCTGAAGCGCCTAGAACCGCTCGGCCACAACGGCCGGCTCTACTGATGACAAACCGCTGTAAACAATATCTAACGTAAAATATCTAGGAGTAACTATCCTGAGTGACCTTAAATGGAATGACCATATAAAAGAAATAGTGGGGAGAGCCGATGCCAGACTCAGATTCGTAGGAAGAATCTTCAGGAAATGTAACTCGTCCACGAACGAAGTGGCTTACAAAGCGCTTGTTCGACCCATTTTTGAGTGGTGTTCACTGATCTGGGGTCCCTGCTACGTAAGACTGATAGAAAAGAGAGAGAAGATCGAACAAAGAGCGGCGCGTTTCGTCACGGGATCGTTTAGCCGGTGTGAGAGCGTTACGGAGATGCTCAACAAACGTTACAGGAGAGGCGTTGTGCAACCCGTAGAGATTTAAAAATTGAAATCTCGACAGAGCACTACCCGGGAAGAGTCTGACAACATATTACTTCTCCTCCTCCTTCCCCCCTCCCCCCCCCCCCCCACACACACACACGTCTCACGTAATGATCACGAGGAGAAAATTCGAGAAAGTAAGAGCAAATACAGAGGCTTACCGACAATCATTCTTCCCACGCGCTATTCGCGAGTGGAAGTTTTGAAGGGCTCACTTAGAGGTGCAGAAAGTATCCTCCGCCGCATATCATTAGGTGGCTTGCGGAGTATGGAGTTGAAGTAGAATAACCAGGATACAACACCAAATGACAAATGCACACTGCGTAAAAGCAATATGCCTTCTGAGACCAGATATCATAAAATCTTTTCGTTTCTTTCATTCTTTTATACTTTATAACGGTGAAGCAACACAAACGATACAAGCAGCACGAAGTCTCCGACGATGCACTTGAGGCGGCGAATGCGATCTTCGGCTGCAGTACCCGATGCAGCCACAGGAGATATCAGTCACTGGTTCTTGTTAACCTGTTTGACTCATGGCCTGGAATATGCCTTTCTAGATGACGCCTAGGAACTTTCTTCCTTGCGACAGAGAATTTCTAATTTTTCTCCGAAAAAAATGTTGGTTACACATCTCTGCAAGCACGTCGCGTTAAAACTGTGCACTGAGGTACTTATACAAGTTTGAATACAGCGCCACCTGATCATTCTTTCTTGTGTACATATTCACAATGTACATGCTGTGCAGCAATGAAGCGGATTAACTACCATGATTAGTTCTACTGTTGCACCGGAAGTCGATAACGACCATTAAACTGACCGTGACCTTTTAATAAACTGTCTAGGCTGTCACCTCGAAAAAGTAGCCTAAATGCACATTGTAAATCATGTCTAAATTTATAGTCTGCAAACCACTATCAAGCGCTTGGCAAAGGATACTTCCCATTGTTCTATTTATTAGGACTTCTTCGGGTTGCATTTGCGTACTGAGTGCAGCAAGAATGAATGATTGCTCAAATGCCTCTTGGATTCGAGCTCACTATGGCAGTGACACATAGGGTGTTGTAGTACATTCCTAGTTTCATCGCCGCCCGGGGTGGCCGAGCGGTTCTAGGCGCTACAGTCTGGAACCGCGCGATCGCTACGGTCGCAGGTTCGAATCCCGCCTAGGGCATGTATGTGTGCGATGTCCTTAGGTTAGTTAGGTTTAAGTAGTTCTAAGTTCTACGGGATTGATGACCTGAGAAGTTAAGTCCCATAATGCTAAGAGCCATTTGATTTGAATCTAGTTTCATCACTTCATGCTGCTTCTTGAAATTCTTAGAACATCTGCCAGCTTACGTTTTTCAGCATCTTCGTGACGCTCTCTCACCGGTCAAACAAAGCTGTGACCATACGCGCTGTCCTTTGTTTACTTTCAGTATCCCCTGCGAATCGTATTTGGTATATTTTGGGATGGCAGTCGTCTCTACCTAGCATCTGGAATGGATACTATTAATCATATTTGCCGGACTGCGATTCGAATCACAGCTACCCTATTAACAGTCCGATGTCTCGCCGTTTTACTGTCTTGTGTGCTATGGCTGGTTCATTGCCAATCTTCGTGCTCTCTGTGAGTAGCATCGCTGACTCATAAACTGGAGGTCCTGTCTCAGGCATGGGTGTCTGTTTTACGTGTGCAGTTACCACGACAGGTGTTCAATAAGCAATGTAACATTTTTTTTCTGAAAGCAGGTTGGTTTTATTCAGGACTCCAATACATCATATTATTCCCCACTCTTTTGGCTACAATACCCTATTTTCAACATAATCTCCGTTCAATGCGACGGCGTTAAGCCACCTTACTGGTATGTCCTGTATGCACGCACGATACCACTCTACTGGTCGAAGTTGGAGCCAACGTCTTGGCGCATCAATAAACTTCCTATCATCCACGTGATGCTTCCCGCGGAGTGCAATTCCGCAGAGATGGCCCTTCGTTGCTCTTCTAGATTGTGATCCGTCGGTCACCTCGAATGACAGTGTCCGCGCGTTCAAGAGTCACAGCTGTGTGCAGCCGGCCGGCACGCGACAGATCTCACAAGTTTCCGCGACGTTGTTACGATGACGACAGACGCCTCACCCAGCGACTTAACAGTGTTTTTGTTCACTGACAGGTCTCCGTAGGCATTCTGCAGCAACCTTTGAATACCTACAATGCTCTGGTTTCCAGCCAAACGAAACTCCATGACAGTTCTCGTATAGCGCTGTCCCAAATCGGAACGTCATGAAACTACAGGGGCTGAAGCGAGAATATTCTACGATGTCTCATAATTTTTTTAACCGACAGTGGCCGAGAAAAAATTGTGTTGCATAACTTATTGAGCGCCCCTAGTACAAGCGTGCGCCCCATACTTGAAAAATTCGAACGTACAAGTGTCGATTGTAAAGCAAATGACAAAATACATTGGAACAATTAAGATGAATCAGTGGTTGCGAAATTTTCTCTGCGGCTTGCTACTGAACTTCTTGTACTGCATAGTGGATGAGTACCAATGTGACATGATAATAGCCGGCCGGGGTGGCGCTACAGTCTGGAACCGCGCAACCGCAACGGTCGCAGGTTCGAATCCTGCTTCGGGCATGGATGTGTGTGATGTCCTTAGGTTAGTTAGGGTTAAGTAGTTCTAAGTTCTAGGGGACTGATGACCCCAGAAGTTAAGTCCCATAGAGCTCAGAGCCATTTGAACCATTTTTTGACATGATAATAATAACAAGCAAACAGTTTCTGGTACTTGACAGCGTCGCGGTACACACTATCCTTGCGTGCGTGAGTTGCGTGAAAAATGCCAGAAGAAACTGTACTCTGCATTCCATTTGGGTCTGCGTCTTTTACAAGTAGATGTGAGAGATGTAATCCGCCACAGCTCTTCACGACAGCTTTGCTTGTTTACAGAAGGGAGAGAAAGTACATTTTTTCCTATATAAAATTTGTGTTTGTTAATACAGGAAACCTACCATACAGATTGATCTTAAGGGGGAAAAAACCAGGAGAGATTAAATGGGCATATGTCACTTGCATAGCTGACTTGTTAAGTAGGTCCCGCGAGACTTCCCTCAGAGAAGCAGCGTGTTCCACCTGTTGTTCTGGAGAGATGTAAAACTGTAAGACGGGTGATTGCGATATTTTAGAGAACCACCCCCAGACTGGAAGTGTGATGAACTGCAAAAAACGAATTAGTTAAAGCAGAAGAAAGTCAAAGCCGCAACGAAAACAGAGTAAAGCCTCGAGACGAAAATAATGGAAGAAATTACGATTTCATTTCAACAGTCCTGTTGTTGTTGTTGCTGCTGCTGTTGTGGTCTTCAGTCCTGAGACTGGTTTGATGCAGCTCTCCATGCTACTCTATCCTGTGCAAGCTTCTTCATCTCCCAGTACTTACTACGTTCAACTGAATCGGCTTGGTGTATTCATCTCTTGGTCTCCCTCTACGATTTTTACCCTCCACGCTGCCCTCCATTGCTAAATTTGTGATCCCTTGATGCCTTAGAACACGTCCTACCAACCGGTCCCTTCTTCTTGTCAAGTTGTGCCACAAACTCCTCTTCTCCCCAATTCTATTCAATACCTCCTCATTAGTTATGTGATCTACCCATCTAATCTTTAGCATTCTTCTGTAGCACCACATTTCGAAAGCTTCTATTCTCTTCTTGTCCAAACTATTTATCGTCCATGTTTCACCTCCATACATGGCTACACTCCATAAAAATACTTTGAGAAACGACTTCCTGACACTTCAATCTATACTCGATGTTAACAAATTTCTCTTCTTCAGAAACGCTTTCCTTGCCATTGCCAGTCTACATTTTATATCCTCTCTACTTCGACCATCATCAGTTATTTTGCTCCCCAAATAGCAAAACTCCTTTACTACTTTAAGTGTCTCATTTCCTAATCTAATACCCTCAGCATCACCCGACTTAATTCGACTACATTCCATTATCCTCGTTTTTCTTTTGTTGATGTTCATCTTATATCCTCCTTTCAAGATACTATCCATTCCGTTCAACTACTCTTCCAAGTTCTTTGCTGTCTCTGACAGAATTACAATGTCATCGACGAACCTCAAAGTTTTTATTTCTTCTCCATGGATTTTAATACCTACTCAGAATTTTTCTTTTGTTTCCTTCACTGTTTGCTCAATATACAGATTGAATAACATCGGGGAGAGACTACAACCCTGTCTCACTCCCTTCCCAACCACTGCTCCTCTTTCATGTCCCTCGACTCTTATAACTGCCATCAGGTTTCTGTACAAATTGTAAATAGCCTTTCGCTCCCTGTATTTTACCCCTGCCACCTTTAGAATTTGAAAGAGAGTATTCCAGTCAACATTGTCAAAAGCTTTCTCTAAGACTACAAATGCTAGAAACGTAGGTTTGCCTTTCCTTAATCTTTCTTCTAAGATAAGTCGTAGGGTCAGTATTGCCTCACGTGTTGCAACATTTCTACGGAATCCAAACTGATCTTCCTCGAGGTCGGCTTCTAACAGTTTTTCCATTCGTCGGTAAAGAATTCGTGTTAGTATTTTGCAGCTGTGATTTATTAAACTGATAATTCGGTAATTGTCACATCTGTCAACACCTGCTTTTTTTTGGGATTGGAATTATTATATTCTTCTTGAAGTCTGAGAGTATTTCGCCTGTCTCATACATCTTGCTCACCAGATGGTAGAGTTTTGTCAGGACTGGCTCTCCCAAGACTGTCAGTAGTTCCAATGGAATGTTGTCTACTCCGGGGGCCTTGTTTCGACTCAGGTCTTTCAGTGCTCTGTCAAACTCTTCACGCAGTATTGTATCTCCCATTTCATCTTCATCTACATCCTCTTCCATTTCCATAATATTGTCCTCAAATACATCGCCCTTGTATAGACCCTCTATATACTCCTTCCACCTTTCTGCTTTCCCTTCTTTGCTTAGAACTGGGTTTCCATCTGAGCTCTTGATATTCATACAAGTGGTTCTCTTCTCTCCAAAGGTCTCTTTAATTTTCCTCTAGGCAGTATCTATCTTACCCCTAGTGAGACAAGCCTCTACATCCTTACATTTGTCCTCTAGCCATCCCTGCTTAGCCATTTTGCACTTCCTGTCGATCTCATTTTTGAGACGTTTGTATTCCTTTTTGCCTGCTTCATTTACTGCATTTTTATATTTTCTCCTTTCATCAATTAAATTCAATATTTCTGGTGTTACTCAAGGATTTCTACTAGCCCTCGTCTTTTTACCTACTTGATCCTCTGCTGCCTTCACTACTTCATCCCTCTGAGCTACCCATTCTTCTTCTACTGTATTTCTTTCCCCCATTCCTGCCATTTGTTCCCTTACGCTCTCCCTGAAACTCTGTACAACCTCTGGTTTAGTCAGTTTATCCAGGTCCCATCTCCTTGAATTGCTACCTTTTTGCAGTTTCTTCAGTTTTAATCTACAGTTCATAACCAATAGATTGTGGTCAGAGTCCACATCTGCCCCTGGAAATGTCTTACAATTTAAAACCTGGTCCCTAAATCTCTGTCTTACCATTATATAATCTATCTGAAATCTGTCAGAATCTCCAGGCTTCTTCCATGTATACAACCTTCTTTCATGACTCTTGAACCAAGTGTTAGCTATGATTAAGTTGTGCTCTGTGCAAAATTCTACCAGGCGGCTTCCTCTTTCATTTCTTAGCCCCAATCCATATTCACCTACTACGTTTCATTCTCTCCGTTTTCCTACTACCGAATTCCAGTCACCCATGACTATTAAATTTTCGTCTCCCTTCACTATCTGAATAATTTCTTTTACTTCAGCAGACATTTCTTCGTCATCTGCAGAGCTAGTTGGCATATAAACTTTTACTACTGTAGTAGGCGTGGGCTTCGTGTCTATCTTGGCCACAATAATGCGTTCACTATGCTGTTTGTAGTAGCTTAACCGCATTCCTGTTTTTTTATTCATTATTAAACCTACTCCTGCATTACCCCTATTTGATTTTTTATTTATAATCCTGTATTCGCCTGACCAAAAGTCTTGTTCCCCCTGCCACCGAACTTCACTAATTCCCACTATATCTAACTTTAACCTATCAATTTCCCTTTTTAAATTTTCTAACCTACCTGCCCGATTAAGGGATCTGACATTCCACGCTCCGATCCGTAGAACGCCAGTTTCTTTCTCTTGATAACGACGTCCTCTTGAGTAGTCCCCGCCCGGAGATCCGAATGGGGGACTATTTTACCTCCGGAATATTTTAACCAAGAGGACGCCATCATCATTAACCACACAGTAAAGCTGCATGCCCTCGGGAAAAATTACGGCTGTAGTTTCCCCTTGCTTTCAACCGTTCGCAGCACCAGCACAGCAAGGCCGTCTTGGTTAGTGTTACAAGGCCAGATCAGTCAATCATCCAGACTGTTGCCCTTGCGACTACTGAAAAGGCTGCTGCCCCTCTTCAGGAACCACGCGTTTGTCTGGCCTCTCAACAGATACCCCTCCGTTGTGGTTGCACCTACGGTGTGGCTATCTGTATCGCTGAGGCACGCAAGCTTCCCCACCAACGGCAAGGTCCATGGTTCATGCGGGGGTCAACAGTCCTATCATATCAATACTATTGAATTTCGAATATTAGCTCAATTGTGTAACAGTCGCTGAAGGAATGTTAGCGCAGTGGTATTCCAAGTAACCACCTGTAAAATCACCGGAAATGATTTACAAAAGTCACAGAAAAGTTAAATTAGTATGGATCGATGGCAACTTGAACTGCCTCATCAAATATCCGGACTATCAAACACAACTTTCGCGTCTTAAACACTGTGCCATTCAAGCGTGAACAGATAATAGCACTCTTTATATCACAAAACATTTCGAAAAAAAGTCTAGAGATTAATTTTTGAGATTGTGAACCATTTGTTTAACTTGGTCCGTGAACATAAACTGATGCTTCTATTAGATCAAGAGGAATGCTGCTACTATTACAGTCCATACCGTCCACTTCTTTCCCTATTGGATCATCCGCATATCCCTCATCGCTCTGTCGCCAGCGACCTTTGGTATCTGCTGCTAATAATGTCGAATTACAGTTACACCAGAAGAAAGCCCCAGTTGTGCCACTAGGTCTGCAGCAAAATGTATTTCCGTACTCACTAAGACACGGCACAAGTACTTCATAACACTAGGCATCAACGTGACAGGAAAGCTATGGCTAGGAAAAGCAGCCAGCATACCATATTTCTCCAACTCCAATTCCACTATAGTTGGAAGCAATACACGATGCAGCGTGTGATCACAGATCTGATAGGCAACAGCAAGCGCGGAACAGCCGCATCTGTCGGTCCCAGCTCCTGTCGCTAATTGGCATGGCCAAAGAACGCACGAACATGGTCGGTAATTAAATTAGCGCAGGAGTCGTGCCACGCAGTGTATGGGAACGTCGCAGCTCGGCAGGCCGCACAGAAAAACGGCTACTCGTGGCCTGCGGGCTGTCTCACGGGCAGAACAGCCAATTACGACGCACCGCAATGGCGCGGACGATAAACATGACGGATATGGGACGTGAACTTCACAGATACTCCCAGGACCAGCTGTACAACTGCGAGTTCTCCAGTGTCTCTGAACCGTTCCGTTTCACGTGCTAAGACACGCACATAGAGACGCACTACACAACCCAAAGACATTGTAAGGTGTGTGAAGGACGTAATCGAGGTTTTCTCTGGTTCTGGAGAAAAACAGCGTGCTATGTGCTGCGAATAGAATGCAGTCTTATTAATTCGCAGTTAACTCTTACGAACAAAAAGATTCTGCAATATGAGATTTACTTGGTATCACGCTCCTCGTAACTCATTCCAGATGAATACAGAAGTCCTTTAGTTTGGTTCTTAGATCACTGTGTGTTAACTACAGTTACATTTTTTATTCCGTGACAGTAGTGCCCGGTGTTTAGCGCCTGACAGCTGTTTTGTCCGACGACCCGTGTACTGCTGAGACCCACATCAATTTCGACATCAGTGATTTTATATCTGACACGCACGTCAGTTGATACCCCCGCGCACAATATAGGGTGAAAAAAAAAAGTATAAACTCTTTTACAGCTCGTAACTACAATACTTTTTTTCCTATTTTCAGGTGTAAAGCTGAAGGCAGGCTGAACCTTGAGCAAAGATAGTTCATGAAGTGTTACTGAGACAGTTCAGAATGAAGTTTCAACGAGGTACACCAACGCGATTCATAATTACTCGTCTGCAAGTTCCAGGAAGAAGAGGGATTGTCCGGAATGCCAACAAGAGCCATCCCGGAAGATCGCGATCATCGACCGGCCCCACAAGAGGAAGAGAAGTCATCGAAAGGTTTCAGTAATCTCCTAGAAAGTCTGTGCGTCAAGCGACTCGTGAGACAGGAGTTCCAAAAACTAATATCCGTCGCATTTTGAAGTGTGTCCCATGGAACAGTTTTATTCCTAGGATACTCTACTTCTGAGTGAGGATCATCATGGGAAGAAATGAACTTTGTGAGTCGTATCAAGCAAGGTGCGCGCAGGATAAACAGTTCCCATAAAAGGTTGTTTGGAGTAATGAGGCCGCTTCTACGTTAAATGGTTCAATTAATCGTCACAACTGTACCGACAATCAAGGAATTGAAAGCAGCCATTGAAAACGAATGTGTCAAAATACCAATTGAAACGATTTGGAAGTACTGGATTCCATCGGTCAGCGTTATCAGCTGGACACAATGACCAACAGTCTCACATTTTCGATAAATGGCTGGTTTCTAAATTTGTTCACATTATCTTCAATTTTGATTTTTTCCGTAGCTTAATAAACATAAGCGCTCAGATCAAAAAAGAGTGTATACGTCTATTTGGAACACCCCGTACATGCTACTGACAATGGGGCCTACACCCGAAAACCGGTTTGGCAATTATATATTTTACATGTAATGCTTAGTGCACAGCAAGATGTCTTAACAACTATAGACTAATTTTGGATTTACGATGTTCATTACTCTTTCGACAACGAAAACTGCATTTTCGTTTTTTACACAAAACATTTGATCAAGCGAACAAGCTCGTGTTCGAGTTTTCATTTCTGCATGCTCATTCCACAAACAACGACTCATACGCAAAGAAGAGTGAAACAACTTTTTCCTATATGAGTTAATTATTGGAGACCTCTCTTCCTGTAGCTTTAGAATACAAGTATGTTCGGCTACTTTCGTACTATTTTAATTAGGGTTTATTCCTGTTTTACATCGTATGTTTCCCAATAATTTTGTAACATTGGATCCTAGAGAAAGCACAGTCACTATTCTTCTTGCTGAACAAAGGCTTTGCACCTTTAATGCAGTTCAGCAGGCTTTTAGTGTATATGTTCTACAATGTGTTAGTTGCTTATGCCGCTCAAACACTTTTCCGTTTACATGTACTACCTGTTGCTTTATATGACTGTCATATAAGAACAAATTTTCTTGAGTACGAATTCTGACCTTAATTTTTCCGCCATCTTTTACCATTCTACGTACCGGATGCAAAAGAGGGAGGACGAATATCTGGTTGCTGTAGTTTTGATAGGCGATCAATAGTCTCCACAATCGGTCTTTGAAGTCCCCGGTCTCACGGAAGGAATGAAAGGAAGGAGGAAATATTTGGGTCTAACATCGCGTCGAGCACGAGGTCGTAAGAAATGGAGCAATAGTTCGGATTTGGAAAGAAACAGGCAACGTCCTCTCAAAAGAACAAATTCAGGATTTGCGTTAAATAGTTTAGAAGAATCACTGAAGGCCTAAATTTGGCCGAACGGACCGGGATTTGAACCGCCGTCCTCCCGAAAGCAAGTCCTGTTAGTTACCACAGCGTCATTTCTCTCTGTCGGCCCTTAACGGTCACCGTTCAACTGCGAGCAACGGGTACAAATTCTGCGGTCACCTGTTGTAACATTTCTGTCTCTGGGAGTAGTAAACTTTATTCCCACGAGTATAAAATCTTAATCGAGCGAAGATACAGCAGTTGGTGCATGACATCATGAAGTGGAGTTAGGAACGAGAGATGGTGCTACCCAGCTACAGCAGTCTTGGAAAACTGCTTCAGTTAAATCGACTTGTGTTTTGACTGGTTGCTGTAATAAAGGAGGGGATATCCGCTGGCCTGCGCGCCGAAACTATTAATTTCACACGCCAATTATTGCTAAATTATCTGTTCATAATAATGTGGGAGAATCTGATAATACTGAGCTATCATTACATAATGAAAACATTTTACTGTAATGTTTTAGAAAATCATTGAGTAAGTAGAAAGAGATGAATCACTTCGTAAGTCATCGACTTCGCGCCGAATGACTGACTAGCGAGGTGGTTCTCGCCGATCTGTAAGTGTGAATTGAGAGGCCGAACAGTTAGGTTATATACACTGCAATGCGCGTCTAAAATCGCAAATCTGAGAGCAATGCAGATTATAAATTAGTTTTGGACTGATAACTTGGCATATGAAATGCTAATAATATTTGCCACTCTGTTGGAAAGCGAGAAGGAATTATATATTGACAAATACGGACCGCAATCCTTTTGCGTGCGATTTCTGTACGCGTACGCAAGAAATTGGCATAAGAAAAATAGCTTACATCCCCATAAACTGTGAACTTCATTATTTCACTAAGAGAGAGCCCTAGCCTGTTTCTTGGCAGTTCCATTAAAGCCTCACAGCAAAAACAGCTGACTGTGCTAGAACGACGATGTCACTTAGAGACGTGAGGCTGGTTGATGTTTTAGAAATTCTGTGTTTTGCTTTCATGCGGCGACAGAAAAATAGGTCCCTTGCACGTCCTGCTATCCCAGTACAAATGGAAACCGTTAAGTGCCATCTGTGGTAACAAACGTGGTAATCGCACTCGCACTGGTGGAAGACAGTTTTACCTATTGTCATTTGCGATGGATTTTGTTACCATCGCCGTACTATTCGGAAATGCTGTCCGAAAATCATCTGGACCACTTCCCTGCTACCCGCATACTGAAAACGTGATGTCAGTACGCTCTGCTGAAGTAAATCCAGTTTGGATTATGAAGACCATGTGATGGAGTGCAAAGCGTAGCGAAGTAACTATAGTGAAAACCAACAAAAGACTGACGGCTAATATGTAACGTACAGTACAGGTGGCTAACGGATAGGCGACATTTTGAACAACGCAGAAACAAAATGCTGTCGCAGACAGGTCATCTAGAACAGCTTGTTATGATTCACAGTGTACTTTATGTAGCAGGTTGGCACTGCTTGAGCATTCGTTCAGTCGCACGGTTTGAGGCGCCGTGTCACGGATTGTGCGGCCCCTCCCACCGTAGGTTCGAGTTCTCCCTTGGCCATGGATGCGTGTGTTGTTCTTAGTATAAGTTAGTTTAAATAGTGTGTAAGTGTAGGGACCGATGACCTCAAAAAGCAGTTAGATCCATTAGGAATTTACACACATTTGAACAAATTTTGTATTCGTTATGGTAGGCTGTAGTGTGAAAAACGGGCAAGAACTACTTCAGATCATTTTACGCCGACAGAATTCTAGCCATTTGCGAGAGACCGCAATAGTTCCTCCCAAATAACTTTCGAAGTTAACAGTATTCGATGCTTCACGGAGTCTACTGGAGATGGCACTTCTGATCACCACTGTTGCTGACAAAGTTAAAAGCCTCATACTGTCAGTAATATCTGAATACTTCATGGACCCTCTAAGCAATTACAACCACAAAACGAGGAAAAAGAAGAAAACAAAAACGCAAGAAGTGCCTCACGCCTCCCGCAAGTGTACAACTGCAGCACTACACACGTTGACGAGTAATTAAAGTAAACACGCTGTGTGACGGTGAAGAGCTGGCAAGCAACCAGCGGGGAACGTGAGATGAGCACGCTTGTCACGGAACAGCCACCAACAGGTAAAAAAAGCCGTCACAATGGGCGTAGCAAACAATGGCTGGCCCACGGACATCCACTCCCCGCGCCGCGCCGTCACTGCCTGCCGTGAAGCAGCGCGGAACGGTCCGAGCTGAGCTCCGAGTCCACACAGAACGTCGACATTCAGAGAGAGAGAGAGAGAGAGAGAGAGAGACGCCGTTGTCACGACTTTACATCCTGGTTTGACAATGAAGCAAACAGTTTTCTCCATTTCCCCATTACCACCACCACCACCACCACCACCACCAACGGAACAGTACTTTGTAATCTCTATTTAATGGTACTTGTACCGGTGCGGGTTTCATAAAAGGAGGCACTGCCCGGTTAGGTTTAAGAGAGCGACTATCCTTATCAGAGAAAACGTAAACACCACTCACGGATTAGGCTTTAGACCTATTTTCGAGTGGGTGACTGGTGCCTACAAGGCAGTACGACGAGCGCTCTGTGATCGTGGGGCCTGTGATAAGCATAGTAGAGGAATTGGCACTTTGCCACTTACTCAAGCAGCTCGAACGCAGTGACACTAATCATTTGAATACAAAAGTGCTCATCAGGTAACAAATGCTTTAACTAATAAGGAGGCTGATAATTCGCAAGTAACAAATGACCTTTATATATGAAAGGCAACCGCTATATATGGAAGGCAATGTCCCGACTGACGGATTCACTGACTCATCATCGTCCATTCCGAACAGCTAAACATAGAAACTTGCAATCTAGAGAGCGTCGTTTAAAATTTGCTTTTTCGAAATTCAGCCACCAAAGGGGGTGAAAATATGTCGCTATGAAGGCAATTTTGAAGCCAGACTTACGAAAATTGGTATTTGTATCTTAGTTAGAAACGAAAAATATGTTTCCTCATTTTTGGGAATTCAGCATTAAGGGGATCAAACAGAAGGTGAACGTTCTTTTGGAAAGAAATCATCATTAAAAAACTACTAAAGCATTTTACATCTTCATCTATGAAAACTGCTATTTGACTTCTCGGTTAGAAGTAAAGATACGTGTTTCAGTGTTTTTGGAAATTCAGCCCCAAAGAGAGTGAAATAGGCGATGAAAAGTTATTTTATCAAGAAAACATTTTCAAAGCTAAATCTGTTAAAATTTTTATTTGATGTTTCTGCTAAAAATTAAAAAATACGTATTTCACTGTTTTTGGAAATTCAGCGCCTTAGTAGGTGAAAATTTTTAAGAAAATGTTATATTAAAGAATTAAAGCTACATCTATGAAAATTCTCATTTCACTTTTCTGTTAGATATGAAGAAATATGTGTTAGAGGATGAAAGTTCGTATGGAAATATCACCAGGAGAACGCAAGAGGCATGATTAACAAAAACCTTGGATTCCAGCTACAAGAATAACTTTTTGGTGAGAAGTACATTCGGAAAGACCTTGCTTCTATGGCCTCGATTAGTGTGAAAAGTTTATAAGATGTTGCAATTTATGAACAACATAAAAGTTTGATTAAAGAAAAGCAAAAAAATCTGTACAGACCATACAGACTACGCGAGCGAAGTTCATTCCTCCAAGACGTATTCAGAACTAATTCAGTTCGGTCCTACACGTGTGCGGACCCTTACTCATTTGTGACACTGTAGGTCGCATGTTGATAAAGTGCCGTGCTTTTCTGATGATTCATACATGGTCTCGCAAGGTTTACAGCCAACAGCGCACCTACGCCGAAGAGCCGGAGTGCCGAGTATTGCTGACGCATTACTCTGGAATCGACGACAGTCTTGTAGTAACGAGGACCGTGCAGCAGACACAAAGATCAATACGGCGGCTGTTGGGGTATTGCCTCTCCCCTCCCCCATCCCTCTTACGCAGCCGTGCTCGCAAATGAGGGGGACGAGAATTGGGCGTGGCCACTGCTGGACCTGCGGCGTCTGACACATAGGTAGAGAGGTAGAGAGAAAGAGAGAGAGAGAGAGAGAGAGAGAGAGAGAGAGAGAGAGAGAGAGAGCGCGCTCTAGCAAGCGGTTGTTCCACACTTACATTTAGTTGTGCGGATCGTTTACATGTGGCACCTTTCATGGCCATGATGTTACCCTCTCTCTACGGACACAATGGTTAGTCGCGCTTTAACATCCAATCAATATTACATACATGGCAAGTTGCTTATCCGCGTTGTATCTGAGGCTCGTGTACTTACGTCATTGCAATTGCCAGCAGTACACGATTATACATATTTTATCGGCTACTTGTGCTTGCAGTCACGTTACGCCACTGTTGAACTTTGCTGAACAGCCGCAACCTATGCAACGATCCACTGGGTCAATGAGGGTCAGCATGCACAGTCTACCGCGTCTTATTATATTTTAGTATGTTTGAAGTACTGCTATCTGTGTAATTACCGATGATATTACTGCTATAAAAAAAGGAACTGTTGCCAATGTGTCCAACTTGTCCTATATGTTTCGATACGAGTATCTTTATTTGAGTCTTCATCATCGCTGCACAATCTATACACGTACTTCAGCTACGTGTGCTATGGTGTCCAAGTAAAATTGCTGCGCAATATGAAGTATCTGTTTCGCAGAGGCGTGTGTTATCATCCACGGTCGCGAGATTTTTCTTCTTTCAACACAAATTCTGTGCTGCAAGTTTTAAGTATTTATATCCCAAAACTTACTTGATGATCAATCAACTCTAATTTCGGGTCTCAATGATTGCTTCTGGATGATTTTACGAATATTCAGATTAATGCGCAAAACAATGACACTTTTACAGTCTCATTGGTAAACACCCCACTTTGTCCATAACTTGTAGATACGTTTTGCACAATGATTGGTAGCAAACAATCTTACCCATTGTAAGAGGTAGTCGATCTACAAAAGTCACAACAGTGCACTTAAGTCCTTGTACCTCACACTTGCCTCGCGGGATTAGGCGAGCGATCTCAGGCGCTGCAGTCATGGACTGTGCGGCTGGTCCCGACGGACGTTCGAGTCCTCCCTCGGGCATGTGTGGGTGTGTTTGTCATTAGGATAATTTAGGTTAAGTAGTGTGTAAGCTTAGGGACTGATGACCTTAGCAGTTAAGTCCCATAAGATTTCACACACACACCTCGCACTTGTCCGCCCCCGGTAGCTCAGTGGTCAGCGCGACAGAATGTCAATCCTACGGGCCCGAGTTCGATTACCGGCTGGGTCGAAGATTTTCTCCGCTCAGGGACTGTGTGTTAAGTTGTCCTCCTCATCATCATTTCATCCCAATCTACGCGCAAGTCACCGAAGTGGCGTCAAATCGAAAGACTTGCACCCGGCGAACGGTCTTCCCGACGGCAGGCCCTAGTCACACGACATTTACATTTACCTCGTACTTCTTGGGTTCCTAGTAGGTACCAGAATGCAATTTACGAACATTCTCGCTTGAGCAAAGAAACTGCTTCTTTAACTAGTCTTGACATATTGGCACAGTTTGGTTGAGACTCATGCAGGAGAACAATCCAATGCTAAGGTACGCATTTGCGCGGTGGATGTGGAGAGCTGTTGGCAATACACAGAAAAGATACTCTGCAAAATGATGTTCAAATGTGTGTGAATTTATAAGGGAACAAACTGCTGGGGTCATTGGTCCCTAGACCTACACTCTACTCTAGCTTATGCTAGGAACAATGCACACACCCATGCCCGAGGGAGGACTCGAACCTCCGGCGGGAGAAAATGAGTAACAGGTCCTGCTTTTGTTGTTACAGGACACATATTGTCGTTGGAGACTACAGAAAGGCATAAGTGAGTAACAGAGACTAACCAACGTTTGATCGAAAAGTTCACTGACGCTCCTTAGCACGACCAGCTACTTCGCTACAAGCACCGGATGCCGCGCTCCCCTTCCTGTTCTACCACCAGATGAGAAGATAAACACGCTCTGCAAGTGGGTTCCCAAACCGGCCAAACACGTCCTTCATGGAGGTCCACGAATACCAACACTTGAAAGGACGGTGCACTTGGAAACAATCTCCGTTGCCAGAGACTGAAACGCGTGTTACTGCTGTGGGACCGAGTTTGACTGCCAGTGGTGGAAGAAATTTGGCAGGCACGAGGAGGACACGTGCTTTTTCAGTTCTTCCCAGCACAATTTTACAAAATAGTTTGCGGGTGTCCTGGCGGTTGCTGGTGTCCAATGGACACAATATTTCAGAGACCTATCCTATCAACTTCATCAAGAAGGTGGCAGGATAGATCGCCAGGCCTTTCAAAGCCAGCAACCGCCATTACTACCGCGGATTATTTTATTATGTGGCATAGTTGCTAATGAGCCATAAGTCTGAAGGGTGCGATAAGCTCAGCGATCAACCGTCATTTACACTTCCCGGAGCGAGATCTGGGTACAGAGTTTTTATTCATTACAGAGTTCTCATACCTTATGGATAACCATCAATTCCTTAGGATTTACACTGAGGCGACGAAGACATAGGATAGCGATATGCACATCTACAGGTGGCGGTAGTATAGGGTACACAAGGTATAAAAGCGCGGTGCAATGGCGAAGCTGTCATAACTACACAGGTGATTCATGTGAAAAGGTTTCCGACGTGATTATGGCCGCCTGACAGAAATTAAAGACTTTGAACGCGGAATGGCAGTTGAAGGTGGACGTATGGGACAGACCATTTTGGAAATCGTTAGGGAATTCAACATTCCGAGATCCACAGTGTCAAAGAGAGTAGCCGGCTGTGGACGAACAGTTCTAGACGCTTCAGTCCCGAACGGCGCTGCTGCTACAGTCGCAGTTTCGAATCCTGCCTCGGGCATGGATGTGTGTGATGTGCTTAGGTTAGTTAGGTTTAAGTAGTTATAAGTTCTAGGGGACTGATGACCTCGGATCTTAAGTCCCATAGTGCTTACAGTCATTTGAACCATTTTGTCAAGAGAGTAGCGAGAATACCAAATGTCAGGCATTAACTTTCTCCACGGACAAGGCAGTGGCCGACAGCCTTCACTTAACAATCGAGAGCAGTGGTGTCTGCGAACAGTTGTCAGTGCTAATAGACAAATACTGTTGCGCGAAATAACCGCAGACGTCAATGTCGGACGCATGACGACCGTATGACCGTATCTGTTAGGGCAGTGAGGCGAAATGTGGCGTTAATGGCTATGGCAGCAGACGACCGCTGCAGCGTCTTTCCTCGGTACGTGACCATATCGGTTGGACCTTAGACGACTGGAAAACCGTAGGGTGGTAGCTCCATTATGGTGCGCGGCTCTTGCCCAGCTCAACCGATCACTGAATGGAAATGGTTATGTTCGGCTACTCGGAGATCATTTGAAGTCATTCATGGACGTTATGTTCCCAAACAACGATGGAATTTTTATGGATGACCAAGATTATGTCACCGGGCCTCAATTGTTCGCGACTGATTTGAAGAACATTCTGAACAATTAGAGCGAAGGAAAGGAACATCTGAGAGAAGGATGGTAACAGTAAAACATTCCGGGATATTATGTCGTGGTTGGATGGATTTCACATTAAAACCCACCGTTTCGTCCCCATCTGCGGAGTTCAATTTCAATGGAAATCCATTCGACCACAGAATAATAGTCCGGAATATTTTATGAGACGTGAAAGTTTATATTTTACGGAGGGGGGGGGGGGTAAAAATATTTTCAAATTAAGTGGTTGGACAACCGCTTGGTATTTCTCAGCGTTTCACCCATACGATTCCGCTTTTTCAGGTAAAAGCTTCTTTTTTTGAAATGCTTAAAATATTATTCTCGCAGTTCTCTAGCACACTATTTTATTACAGCTTTCGAAAACACACACAAAATGATCCATGACTTTTTTTTTAATGTGTGTGAAATCTTACGGGACTTAACTGCTAAGGTCATCGGTCCCTAAGCTTACACACTACTTAACCTAAATTATCCTAATGACAAACCACACACACCAATGCCCGAGGGAGGACTCGAACCTGTGTCGGGATCAGTCGCACAGTCCATGACTGCAGCGCCTTGGACCACTCGGCTAGTCTCGCGCGGCTATGACTGTTTTATTGTAGATAATTCTTACAACGAACAGGCATCAAAAATCTAGTACTTATTGTGATCTTTATAGGTGATCAAACATATAATCGGCGAAGGTAATCGACTATTCCACTGTTCTTGACCGCTCTTATTTCACGTGCATTTCTCAATTCTCAGTATTCTGATGGAGACTAATAGAAAGTAAGTCAAATGGTTTATTAAAAACTGCGATTCTCACACAAAGTAGTGATTCACACGCATTGTTACGGTCTAGAATTCTACTTGCAAATGGTCAATTAAGCTACACCCACTCCTAAAGATATACTGTTCCTCCTCTTGAGGCGAATCCAATGATACTGGTCATGATTTCAGTGGCTCTCGTGTACATTACGGAGAGAAATCTGACAGCTCATTTTTTGTAATTTTTCCCCTGTATCTATATACTTGTGAAGACCTAGAATTACTATATTTTGGTAATTCTCTTCTTTTGCAAACTTTCTGTGACTATTATGCATACAGTCTGTGAGGACAAATAACTTGTTTGTTTATTGTGACGCAGCGTGTTCTGCCCTTCTGCTGATTACATTAGTCCTGAACAGGGTTATGCCACGCAATAAGCTGCGCTCACCACCGTAAACGGAAGGCGAGCTGGTCTTTTACTACGCAGCGGCACTGTATTTAGTCGACATAAACGTAAGTCCTCGCACTCTGCCGCCGCCTTTGTTCTGGTGGCGACAATACACAGGGGCACTGGGCACTGCTGCCTACACGATGCAAAGCAAGCCCGTATTGCGGTAACCTCGGGACAAAACACACACAACGCATCGCAAACAGCATCAATACGCTCACGCAGTCTTCCATTTTATCTGGATCTCCAATAAATACTTGTAATAAAATCTCGGGTGAACAGCCTGGTATGAGTGTGCATAGGACACAATATTTCGGCAATCGACCACGTTGCCATCATCGGGTGCGCTGATGTACTGACCGGCGGTGGGCCGGCGCCATGTATATATCGGACAATCCCCCTCCTGCTCCTCCCATCAGCGTACCTGATGATGGCAACGTGGTCGATTACCGAAATATTGTGTCCTATGCACACTCATACCAGGCTGTTCACCCGAGATTTATTTCGTCATAAAAGACGCCTGGAGAAATTGAAGAATCACTTGTAATACATATAAAAGCGCCGAGATCCAAATAATTTATACGACACTGCAGCTTGGTTTAAGATTTTTTTTTTATTTACAGCGATGACCATGTGATACGTGTTGTACCAGTTGTCTTTTAAGAGCTTAATCTGACATGGGCTTTGCCCCTCTACTTTCAAACCTTGCAGCGGCTCTTCCACGGTGCTACGAGACTAGTACCGCTGAGAGGAATGTTACAGAGGGAATTTGGCTGATTCACATGTCGGGTCGTTGCAGACAATTCTTTTACTCCACGGAGTAGAGTTCACCAACAACTCCAAGACTGTAGACTATATCCTCTTTCGAGCAGATGCTAGTCTCACAGCACTGTGGGGATATGAAAGGAAAGATGGGCGAGTGCTTCTATGCGGGTGGCGTGATATGTGTAGAATGGATTTATTGGTACCTCGTATCTGCCGAAAGGCAAGGATCTGGGTTCGCCGCGCGGGGTTGCCGTGCAGTCTTAAGCGCGATGTGATGATTAGCGCGGCTACCCTCGTCAGAGGTTCGAGTCCTCCCTTGGGCATGGGTGTGCGTGTTGTCCTTAGCATAAGTTAATTTAAGTTAGATTAAATAGTGTGTAAGCCTAGAGACCGATGACCTCAGCAGTTTGGTCCCATAGAAACTTGCCACCTCCACCGGATCTGGGTCAAAACTCGGCCCCGGCACAGTTTTAACTTGGCAAATACACTTGTTTATCCGTTCCCATTTCTACCGGTTTGCAGGTGTTCATATACAGAAATTTCCTAAGAAATGTGTATTGCTCAATTTCAACTGCGCTGAGAAGTCCTCTTCTTGTGTGTGTCTTGTACAGTTGCCGCCGCATTCCACATCTTTGTCGCCAAAAGCCAAGATCTCGCCATTCTTCCTCATGCTCTTCCCTTCATCGCATCTAGGATATCCTTTAGCCACCCTTCAAAATGGTTCAAATGGCTCTGAGTACTATGGGACTTAGCATCTGAGTTCATCAGTCCCCTAGAACTTAGAACTACTTAAACCTAACTAACCTAAGGACGTCACACACATCCATGCCCGAGGCAGGATTCGAACCTGCGACCGTAGAGGTCGCGCGGTTCTCGACTGTAGCGCCTAGAACCGCTCGGCCACTCCGGCCGGCTTAGCCACCCTTCTGTGGTCTTCCTCTTGTTCTCCTTTCAGGTGGTTGCCATTAAAGTACTCTCTTTGGCCATTCTTTTGACATGCCGCAACCACCCTAACTGTCTTTCTTCTATTCTATCCGTAGTACTATATTGGATATGCGTCCTTTCTCTTATTTACTCATTTCTTACGCGGTCAACTCGGGAAATTTTACATGCTGTTCTAAAGTAGTTCATTTCTAACGCTGCAAGACTTATTTAATTCTGTGCGTTCCCAACACTCGCTCCCGAAATTGTTATTGGTTCGACGTTGGATTTCTTATCGCATTTATGACGACCAAGATCCCAGTCAAAAGCTAAAAAGTCAACACGCAAAATGCGAGAAATACGTGACACAACTTAGGACTGGCAGTCCACTCGTCTGTTACCGAAAACCTTTATGCAAATGTGAAAAGCCAGGAAAGTGCAGAAAGCTTAATGTCTAAAAACAGGCATCCGAGCCGGGCGGAGTGGCCGTGCGGTTCTAGGCGCTACAGTCTGGAACCGAGCGACCGCTACGGTCGCAGGTTCGAATCCTGCCTAGGGCATGGATGTGTGTGATGTCCTCAGATTAGTTAGGTTTAATTAGCTCTAAGTTCTAGGCGACTGATGACCTCCGCAGTTAAGTCCCATAGTGCTCAGAGCCATTTGAACCATTTGAACAGGCATCCGAACACCATCACAGGAAGCAAGTCTCTATTAGTTCGATGAGGTTTCGGGATTGCAGCCGCCACGGACACTCACCTGAAGACGGCTGGACAATTGCCAGCCGAAATATTGTGGCAACTTGATCCGGCTCCAATCCGGAAACCTCATCGAAAATTCAGTACGACGGGAAAACTTCACGAATCACAAGTCTATTGTACAGGCACATATTAGTGATACCAGCTAAAGATTGCTGATGAGACTAGTCGTCTACGCGATGAGACGTGAAATCGCTACATTTTTATTGTAATACCGTTACAATAAAACATTTTATGCTCTCGAACAGCAATAAATTTATCTGAAAGTATGTGGAAAAAAGTCGCATCGCTATAACAATACATAATATTGCCCTCAAGCGGGAATGGGACGCTGCGAGTGCGATTTTGCTGTACAACAGACGAACGGAATTTCTTAACGGTAGAAAATAACGACTTGGCAGTAAACGTTAATTGCAGAAGGGGTGACCGCCTAATTGCGCGGGTCTACTGGCCTGCCACAGTCCAGAGACGATCATTACCTTGTCGCTAATTATGCTTGTTCCCTGGTTTAACTCTCAACGATTCGTTCCACTGCCTAGCTCAGTGGTATCACAAGCAGTCTTCTGCGTTATATTCACCGATATAACGTACGCTTTCCAACTGGATTCGAACTAACGCCGCCAGTAGGAAGCATTAACGGCGCTCATAAGGTCGGCACTCTGACGACTAGAAATATCTTTGCAGTAAGTTTCCTTTAATTCACATCTATGGTCACAAACTTTTTGTTAACAGATTACCGATTTCGCTCTTTATTGACCATCATCAGATCTGTGATATTTATATGTATTTGACGATGCTGGTGCTGATTCCGCATTTAACATTTGACGATGCCATTATGGCTGCAGTATATCAGGACTTTGTTTTTATGAAACAGATTTGATGATGGTCATTTAAGACCGAAACCGGTAATCTGTTAACAAAAAAGTTTGTGACCATAGACGTAAATTAAAGGAAACTTATTACGTATACGGGTCACTGTGTTTTCGCGACAATATCGCAGCTTGTGATATCTTTGTAACATATGGCGATAACGTGTCCAGATTTATAGTCGGCGAAATGTGCTCGTAGCTCTGAAATACATACAGAGCTTTCAAATTACCTCACAATGGAACGGCATGTTCAAGACTGTGGGTCAGAAATGATCTCTCTTAAAAAAACCTTGACAACAGTGGATACAGATTCAGATTATACGCAAACATGTCTTCATATATCTGTAAGTTGCTCTCTTACATCTAATCAGGCACTCTTCATATCTTACCAACATACTCATTATGACGTAATTTTTAAATTTGGCATTGAATATAACTTTTAGAAAGTATAATATGAGGACAGTGTAAAATAAGTAAGAGCTCCAAAGAGGAGAATAATAAATATTATTATATAGGTGCGTAGATTATTGCTCTCGCGCCAATACACTTGAAGAAAGAGGGGGGAGGGAAGCAAGAAGGAAGGGAAAAGTACATGGGAAAACGACGGATAATAAATAATGTAGGATGGAGAAAAGCAATATGTAGCAATTTAAAAAAGCAGAACACCCATGGAAGAAGACATGGAAATCTGATTCACTCTACTGGGCAAAAGAAAAAGCAGTTACGTTAATCTCTTTGAAAAATTACAGGGATGACAAAATGGAAAGTCATCTTTCTGGCCGGCCGGAGTGGCCGAGCGGTTCTAGGCGCTACAGTCTGGAACCATGCCGTGGGCATGGTCGTATGTGATGTCCTAGGTTAGTTAGGTTTAAGTAGTTCTAAGTTCTAGGGGACTGATGACCTCAGCAGTTGAGTCCCATAGTGCTCAGAGCCATTTGAGCCATTTCATTTTTCTGATAAATGCAACATGGTGCTGCATTCTTCGAAGACTGAGGAGCAGATTTTTCAATGGGCCCTAACGAGATTTATCAATAAAATTATATAAAAAACTTAACTCTGACCGAACAAACATGAAGGCCCAACAGTACCTACCGGCCGCCGTGTCAATCTCAGCCCACAAGCGCCCCTGGAAGCGGATTCGGAGGGGCATGTGGTCAGCACACCACTCTCCCTGCCGTATGTCTTTTTATGAGACCGGAGCTGCTGCTTTTCAAATCAAGTAGCTCCTCAGTTTGCCTCACACGGGCTGAGTGCGTCCTGCTTGCCAACAACGCTCGGCAGACCGAATGGTCATCCATGCAAGTGCTAGCCCAGCCCGACAGCGCTTAACTTCGGTGATCTGACGGGAACCGGTGTTACCACTGCGGCAAGGCCGTTGGCTAGTAAAATTATATAGGTTGAGTAAAATAACAATGCATTAAAGAGCAATGAGGTAGCGCCGAATAGCTGTTTCTTTCCTGAATCATTAATGAGAACTGAAAGGTGGTATCCTTGTCAACGAGGACACTGATCCCGTCGGTGGAACAGAAATCAGTCGCGGCGCTCGTAAAGAAACTATTAAGATAGTCGCTAGGTGATAAATAAATTACAAGGGAACCTGCAGACGCTGCTCTACTGAAAGCGAAAGAAATGCAATGAACGACAGTGGGACGCATGTGCCCTTCCAGATCTAATTAACGTCACTGTTGTTATAAACCTTGCTCATAACGTCTCTCCAGCTCTTCTATACGGAGAAGCCAAAATGGAACTACACCGGAAAATGTTCATATATCTTACGCGAAATAAGTCATCTTAGTTCATGAAAAGGATAACTGGTTTTTGCAGACTTTGTCCAGTTTCCTAATAATCTCTCTGCTATTCAAATTCCGTTGTCACGAACTCCCAAAAACATATTTCGAGAAAGTTTTATTCTGAGCGCGCCATAAAACCTCTTCAGTTTCCTAGAAGAACATGTCTTTTTATCTGATTTAATGCACAGAAAACTGAAATTGTAGAATTTTAATAGATGGTAAAGTCGAGCTACTGCACTAAATTGAAAGATGACCACAGAAATACCTGCACAGGAAAATATAAGCAAAATGAAGAAGTAATTGAAGTCACGCCTTATTCGTATTTAGTGTATTGGCGAACCTCTTTATTGGAAGGTAATGCCTCTACTTACGAGACGATTAGGACGGTGTGCGTGAAGTCGGCAGCGTGTTTCCGAACTAATGCAAATCCGAAAAAATTGTTCCAATGGCTCTGAGCACTATGGGACTTAACATCTGAGGTCATCAGTCCCCTAGAACTTAGAACTACTTAAACATAACTAACCTAAGGACATCACACACATCCATGCCCGAGGCATGATTCGAACCTGCGACCGTAGCAGCAGCGCGGTTCCGGACTGAAGCGCCTAGAACCGCTCGGCCACAGAGGCCGGCAATGCAACTCCACGTCATTAACGCTGAACGTAACCACTATGAAATTCTGTACCTTTTCTTTTATGCATTTAGTATGATATTCAAGTTCTTGCACGAAGCGCCAGGGTCCATCGCTTGCACCAGTTTTGACGATTTCTGTGGTGACTACCTAATCACCAAGACACCAGATGTCAGCATCCGTTAGTTTCATCTGTGCGGTTCACTGGTGACAGGATCGTCATCACTGGGAACTACACGTAACGTTGAATCAACACATTCTACATTAACTCAGCAACTCTGCAGTCTTCAGCAATACGCTGAGTCGTGTGCAGACAGGCCCGCTGGTCTAAGTACCATTTCTACGTTTAAATGCCAAATTTTTGTTCGGCTATCTTCTTTCTAGACATGTTCAATAACCCACGGTATTAAATTCGCATTAGTTAGCGTCTTCAGGTAAAAGTTTTGTTCTTGCACAGTGACGCACTGCATCTGATTGGAGTGGGTTTGGGGAGTAAGGGTCACTTAAGTTATACGAGTTATATGAGGCAATGTCAACAAGCAGAAAATTCGTTTCTGACGACAGCGTACCAGAGGAAGGTGATGACCGTGCTGTATGCTGTAACAGCTGACTCGGCTGGCAAACGTACCGCACTTGTTACTTAAATCTTCATTTCTGATGGGTAATACTACTAGTGATAGTTACAGTCGCGAAGTTACCCGCAGGTAATGCCAGAAGTCGAGACATCTCTGTCCTACTATGTCCTATTCTGAGTTCTGGCAACTGCATCGAAATAATACGCACCCACGTCACAATTCAACGGAATCACAACTGGTCGGCGAAGATGACGTTCTTCAGCTAATCTGTCAAGTTATTTCTTTTCCCTGTTGGATAAATAGCACCAGTTGCACCTTGGCATCACATTTGAAGCGATACCTCACACTGAGCCAAGATGAGAGAAATAACTGCTATCCTGTGTACATAACAATTCTGGCAGTCGTGGGTTCTGACTAAGAAAAACCTTCGAGTCAATGGTCGTAATTTACAGTCCATTTTATTTATCTCAATACATAGCTAACACTTGGTTCAAGAATCATAAAAGAAGGTTGTATACCTGGAAGAATCCTGGAGATAGTAAAAGGTATCAGATAGATTATATAATGGTAAGACAGAGATTTAGGAACCAGGTTTTACACTGTAAGACATTTCCAGGGGCAGATGTGGATTCTGACCACAATATATTGGTTATGAACTGCAGATTGAAACTGAAGATACTGCAAAAAGGTGGGAATTTAAGGAGATGGGACATGGATAAACTGAAAGAACCAGAGGTTGTAGAGAGTTTCAGGGAGAGCATAAGGGAACAATTGACAGGAATGGGGGAAAGAAATACAGTGGAAGAAGAATGGGTAGCTCTGAGGGATGAAGTAGTGAAGGCAGCAGAGGATCAAGTAGGTAAAAAGACGAGGGCTAATAGAAATCCTTGGGTAACAGAAGAAATATAGAATTTAATTGATGAAAGGAGAAAATATAAAAATGCAGTAAATGAAGCAGGCAAAAAGGAATACAAACGTCTCAAAAATGAGATCGACAGGAAGTGCAAAATGGCTAAGCAGGGATGGCTAGAGGACAAATGTAAGGATGTAGAGGCTTATCTCACTAGGGGTAAGATAGATACTGCCTACAGGAAAATTAAAGAGACCTTTGGAGAGAAGAGAACCACTTGTATGAATATCAAGAGCTCAGATGGCAACCCAGTTCTAAGCAAAGAAGGGAAGGCAGAAAGGTGGAAGGAGTATATAGAGGGTTTATACAAGGGCGATGTACTTGAGGACAATATTATGGAAATGGAAGAGGATGTAGATGAAGATGAAGTGGGAGATAAGATACTGCGTGAAGAGTTTGACAGAGCACTGAAAGACCTGAGTCGAAACAAGGCCCCGGGAGTAGACAACATTCCATTAGAACTACTGATGGCCTTGGGAGAGCCAGTCATGACAAAACTCTACCATCTGGTGAACAAGATGTATGAGACAGGCGAAATACCCACAGACTTCAAGAAGAATATAATAATTCCAATCCCAAAGAAAGCAGGTGTTGACAGATGTGAAAATTACCGAACTATCAGTTTAATAAGTCACAGCTGCAAAATACTAACGCGAATTCTTTACAGACGAATGGAAAAACTAGTAGAAGCGGACCTCGGGGAAGATCAGTTTGGATTCCGTAGAAATGTTGGAACACGTGAGGCAATACTAACCTTACGACTTATCTTAGAAGAAAGATTAAGAAAAGGCAAACCTACGTTTCTAGCATTTGTAGACTTAGAGAAATGCTTTTGACAACGTTGACTGGAATACTCTCTTTCAAATTCTGAAGGTGGCAGGGGTAAAATACAGGGAGCGAAAGGCTATTTACAATTTGTACAGAAACCAGATGGCAGTTATAAGAGTCGAGGGGCATGAAAGGGAAGCAGTGGTTGGGAAAGGAGTGAGACAGGGTTGCAGCCTCTCCCCGATGTTATTCAATCTGTATATTGAGCAAGCAGTAAAGGAAACAAAAGAAAAATTCGGAGTAGGTATTAAAATTCATGGAGAAGAAGTAAAAACTTTGAGGTTTGCCGATGACATTGTAATTCTGTCAGAGACAGCAAAGGACTTGGAAGAGCAGTTGAACGGAATGGACAGTGTCTTGAAAGGAGGATATAAGATGAACATCAACAAAAGCAAAACGAGGATAATGGAATGTAGTCAAATTAAATCGGGTGATGCTGAGGGGATTAGATTAGGTAATGAGACACTTAAAGTAGTAAAGGAGTTTTGCTATTTAGGGAGTACAATAACGGATGATGGTCGATGTAGAGAGGATATAAAATGTAGACTGGCAATGGCAAGGAAATCGTTTCTGAAGAAGAGAAATTTGCTAACATCGAGTATAGATTTAATTGTCAGGAAGTCGTTTCTGAAAGTATTTGTATGGAGTGTAGCCATGTATGGAAGTGAAACATGGACGATAACCAGTTTGGACAAGAAGAGAATAGAAGCTTTTGAAATGTGGTGCTACAGAAGAATGCTGAAGATAAGATGGGTAGACCACGTAACTAATGAGGAGGTATTGAATAGGATTGGGGAGAAGAGAAGTTTGTGGCACAACTTGACCAGAAGAAGGGATCGGTTGGTAGGACATGTTTTGAGGCATCAAGGGATCACAAATTTAGCATTGGAGGGCAGCGTGGAGGGTAAAAATCGTAGAGGGAGACCAAGAGATCAATACACTAAGCAGATTCAGAAGGATGTAGGTTGCAGTAGGTACTGGGAGATGAAGAAGTTTGCACAGGATAGAGTAGCATGGAAAGCTGCATCAAACCAGTCTCAGGACTGAAGACCACAACAACAACAACATTTCCAAATATATACGCGTCATGTATTATTTGAAAACTACAGTTTCCTTCAAAAATCAAAAGTTTATATTCTCCTCAGCGTATAAAAACTAAATGTGAGTTGTTTAAGTAGACATTTAAAAAAATTATTTTCGAACTATGTCTGCTAACATCTCTGACAAGAAGGAATGCTATCTTACCTCTGACGGTGTATTTGCAACGAATGATAATACTGACGAATACATAACGATGGCAATTACGGTCTTTACGATTGGAAGACTGTACCGTGTGACAAAACTAGCTCGCGAGTAGCTATCAGAGAGAAGAAGAATCACGTGATACCTAAGAAAAAGTTGGACAGAGGAATTGCAAAAGGTAATAATGCTTAATTCTTGAAGAGGACGGGGATGATGATATGAAGGTGAGAAGGAAAGGAGCACTAGAAATTCTGAATTATTGCTGCCAATATATCTGAAGCTGACGGGGCCGTACTCTGGCAGAAGTCTAACCGCCTGGAAAACAACATTATTCCTAAGTACCTACGGGCGACAAGGCTATATTAGGAGGTGTACAAACTGTTTAAGTCTTATGTGAAGTACTCTACTGCCGTCACAACTGTAACACAGCTACTTAAGCCAATGATATGAAACATACAGGATAACCGAAGCTTGGTGCCTGATCAGGAACACTGGGGCGCAGTCGAAGCCCCCATGTAGAGACCTGATCAAAGAGTGGAGAGACTTCTCGTGCATCTTTGTGGCTGCTTTGCATTTATATAGAACGCACGTGGACCAAGATCGCATTTGTAGTCTATAGGCTGGCGTGGGCGAATACAGACGCTAGACCGATTCCTCTTGACCAAATCTGATTTTCTCCAGAGTATTTAACGGGGTCCATTCATTCAGACCCAAGACACCAAAACTAGCTTCTTGCACAAGGATGCAGCGACAGTTATGTACAAGTCGGTGAAGTGGCGAAAAATTCGAGGGCCTGAACCAAACCTTCTATTCATGCTATCGGCGGTGAGACAGTTGAGTGGGATTAGGGAGGATGGCGATTCAGGTAGCCATTCGACCATCCTGATTTACGTTTTCCGAGGTGTGCGTACGTAGCTTACGGCAAATGCCAAGATGGTTCCTTTGAAAGGCACGGGCGGTTTCCTTCTATATCTTTCCCCTTGCGTTCGGTCTCTAATGACCTCGGCGTCGACTGGACGTTAACCACTAATTTTCCTTAATCATATATGGCCTACAAATCTATAATTTTAGACAGTTATTTCATGCCTAAGTTCTCAAAAACAATAGTAAACAGCGCTACACCTAGGCAAACCTGCAAGAAAAGCAAGTTACGACCTGGCCATAGCGGGAGGACCATAGCGTCAACGCCCAAGAAAAAGGAGGCGTTGCAATAACAGCGCACACTACAATATTCCTACAAGGGGGTGCTCACACGATACACATTTGTATGCCGATGTCCAGAATGGAACAACAAATAACATTTACTGGCCATTTTTCTACAATACTTGTCATATACTATCACTGTGACAATTATCTGTTCACATTGTCATACGTATTAACCCATGTTTCGTGTGAATAAACCCCTGGCCTCAAATTCTGATGCTTAAATATAACGTACTAGGTCTTTTTTCTTTTGTTTCGAGAGAGTGTAGACTCTTTCGCACATCATAATTCTTATTCTCGCAGCTTTTCAAACCAAATCCCACAGTAAAACTTTTTCAGACTTTTCTCGCTGGCCTCCTGAGAGTTTAAATATGTGGAGTTCTTTAAAGTTGATGTTTCTCTCTATTGTGCACGCTATAGCAGATGTGGCTGCCTAACAACTTCTTTCATGTGATTCGATGGCTCAGCAGTAAAGTGCCAAAGAATTTTAGGGAAGTGTGGTTATTTTGAAAAGTACCCAACGTACAGCACCAGTGTGACACATTCTTGAGTACCGCTCGAGTGTCTGGGATCCCCACCAGGTCGAATTAAAGGAAAACGTTGAAGCAATTCAGGGGAGGGGGGAGGTTCCAAATTTGATAACGGTAGGTTCAATCAAACCATGAGTATTGCCAAGGTGCTTCGTGCACAAAAGTTGGACTCCATGGAGGGAAGACAGCGTTCTTTTTGCAGAATACTATTGAGAAAATTTAGAGAACCCACATCTGAAGCTGACTGCAGAATGATTCTACTCTGCCTCCACCGTACATTTCACGTAAGGACTACGAAGATAAGAGAAATTGAGGCTTGTACGGAGGCATTTACACAATTGATTTTCCCACGCTCTATTTACGAATGGAGCTGGAGAGGACATTACTTACAGTGGCAGAAGGTAGCCTCCGCCATGCAACGTACGATGCCTTGCGCAGTATGTATATAGATGTGGACTACAGATCCTCCTATAACTGACTGGGAAAGTCAGTTAAAAGGTCAGAGGAACGCAACGGCGTAACACCTCCAACACAATCATGCTAAGTAAGGCACTGTGGTGTCCCACAAATTTTTCGGATTGACGACTGCTTTACCTTTAAGTAACTTACTTTACCATATCGTCCGTGAGGTATTTATTATTTACACTTTACCTCCTCCTCCTTTGGGGCATACACAATGAGGTGACAAAAGCCATGGGATACGTCCTAATATCGTATCGGACTTCCTTTAGCCGGCGTACGAGCTGCAGTAACTCGACGTGGCATGGATTCAAAAAGCCTCTGGGAAGCCCCCTACAGAAATATTGAGCCATGCTGGCTCTACAGCTGTCTATAATTGCGAAAGTGTGGCCGGTGCAGGATTGTGTGCACGAACTGACCTCTCGATTATGTCCCATAAATGTTAGATGGGAGACCTGTCGAGTGATCAGGGTGTCCAAATCATTCGCTCGAACTGACCAGAATGTTCTTCAAGCCAATCGTGAGCAATTATGGCCCGAAGACATGGTGCATCGTCGTCCATAAAAATTTCACTGTCGTTTGGGAACGAAGTCCATGTACGGTTGGAAATGGTCTCCAAGTAGACGAACATAACCACTTCCAGTCCAGTTGGACCAGATGGCCCAGTGCATTCCTTTTAAACACAGCACACACCATCACGGAGCCACCACTAGCTTCCACAGTGCATTGCTGACCACTTACATCTATGGCTTTCTGGGGTTTGCGCCACTATCGAACCCTCCAATCAGCTCTTACCAACTGAAATCGGGACTCACCTGACCACGACCGCGGTTTTGCAGTCGTCTAGGGTCCAACCGATATCCTCACGAGCCAAGGACAGGCGCTGTAGGCGATGTTGTACTGTTAGCAAAGGCATTCACGTCCGTCATCTGCTGCCATAGCCCATTAACGGCAAATTTCACCGCACGGTCCTAACGGATAGGTTCATCGTACGTCCGAGATTGATTTCTGCGATTATTAGTGTTAGCACTGACAACACTGCGCAAACGCCGCTGACCTCGGTGGTTAAGTGAAGGCCTTCGGTCACTGCAATGTCCCTGCTGGGAGGTAATGCCTGTAATCTGGTGTTATCGACACACTCTTGACATTGTGGATCTCGAAATTTTGAATTCTCTAACTATTTGACAGAGCACTGAAAGATCTGAGTCGAAGCAAGGCCCCGGGAGTAGACAACATTCCATTAGAACTACTGACGACCTTGGGAGAGCCAGTCCCGACAAAACTCTACCATCTGGTGAGCAAGATGTATGAGACAGGCGAAATACCCTCAGACTTCAAGAAGAATGTAATAGTTCCAATCCCAAAGAAAGCAGGTGTTAACAGATGTGAACATTACCGAACTATCAGTTTAATAAGTCATAGCTGCAAAATACTAACACTAATTCTTTACAGACGAATTGAAAAACTGGTAGAAGCTGACCAGAAGATCAGTTTGGATTCCGTAGAAATATTGGAACACGTGAGGCAATACTGACCCTACGACTTATCTTAGAAGAAAGATTAAGGAAAGGCAAACCTTCTTTTCTAGCATTTGTAGACTTCGAGAAAGCTTTTGACAATGTTGGCTGGAATACTCTCTTTCAAATTCTAAGGGTGGCAGGGGTAAAATACAGGGAGCGAAAGGCTATTTACAATTTGTACAGAAACCAGATGGCAGTTATAAGAGTGGAGGGGCATGGAAGGGAAGCAGTTGTTGGGAAGGGAGTGAGACAGGGTTGTAGCCTCTCCCCGATGTTATTCAACCGGTATATTGACCAAGCAGTAAAGGAAACAAAAGAAAAATTCGGAGTAGGTATTAAAATCCACGGAGAAGAAATAAAAACTTTGAGGTTCGCCAATGACATTGCAATTCTGTCAGAGACAGCAAAGGACTTGGAAGAGCAGTTGAACGAAATGGATAGTGTCTTGAAAGTAGGATATAAGATGAACATCAACAAAAGTAAAACGAGTATAATATAATGGAATTTTGCGAATGTAGTCGAATTAAGTCGGGTGATGCTGAGGGAATTAGATGAGGAAATGAGACACTTGAAGTAGTAAAGGAGTTTTGCTATTTGGGGAGCAAAATAACTGACGATGGTCGAAGTAGAGAGGATATAAAATGTAGACTGGCAATGGCAAGGAAAGCGTTTCTGAAGAAGAGAAATTTTTTAACATCGAGTATTAATTTAAGTATCAGGAAGTCGCTTCTGAAAGTATTAGTATGGAGTGTAGCCATGTATGGAAGTGAAACATGGACGATAAATAGTTTGGACAAGAAGAGAATAGAAGCTTTCGAAATGCGGTGCTACAGAAGAATGCTGAAGATTAGATTGGTAGATCACGTAACTAATGAGGAGGTATTGAATAGAATTGGGGAGAAGATGAGTTTGTGGCATAACTTGACAAGAAGAAGGGATCGGTTGGTAGGACGTGTTCTGAGGCATCAAGGGATCACAAATTTAGCATTGGAGGGCACCGTGGAGGGTAAAAATCGTAGAGGGAGACCAAGAGATGAATACACTAAGCAGATTAAGAAGGATGTAGGTTGCAGTAAGTACTGGGAGATGATGAAGCTAGCACAGGATAGAGTAGCATGGAGAGCTGCATCAAACCAGTCTCAGGACTGAAGACCACAACAACAACAATTTCCGAAATGGAATGTCCCATGCGTCTAACACTTACTACCATTCCGCGTTAAAAGCCTGGTAATTCTCACTGTTCGGCCATAATCACGTTGGATACGGTTTCACATGAATCACCCGAGTACAAATTATGGCTCCGCCAATGCACTGCCTTTTTATACCTTGTGTACTCGATAATATCGGCAACTGTAAATGTGCACATCGCTATCCCACGACTTCAGTGGTCGTGCGTCGAGTGGACAAGGACAATGGCAGCTGCAACTGCGGCGCGCGACCTAGCCCACGGCACCTTGTGCGTAACGGTGCGCCGGCCGCAGCTGCGGCGGAGGTGCAGACAGCTGGCTACCGGCGTCTGCACGCCACGCAAATCGGTCGTCGACCGCCGGTCGGCCAGCAAAAGACGCCGGCACCGCCACTTTCGTCCGACACGCTACGCGCCGCGGTCACTGACCACCTCCCGCTGAGCCGCAGTGCTTCCTAGGACAGCACAAGACGCTCACAGTAAACGGTTATAAAGAAGCAAACGGTCTACTGAGTTGTTCTCACTGCTACTGTGTATCTCACAAGGCGTTCCGCTTGAGCAACATTTTCCCGCGTAGTGAATAAAGGATTGTATATCTCATTCTACTGTATCTAGTTTTTGCAAGGCGTCTCACGCGTCTTTGACACTCTTAATAATCCATTAAAAAAAGTGAGATACCAAAAGCAGTCTACTGCAAGTGACAGAACGAACGCAAATGGAGAAACTTGTTCTTGTGTAGTTAGCACTCTTAACATGTCTTGTGCGAGATGCAACCAAGTTTCTCTCCTAATAGAACGATATATATTTTTAATGCCATCCGGTAGCTGTTGATGCAAGGAACATATCAAGTTTACAAAAATGGAATGCCTTTGTCCGAACAAGATAGGGAGATTACGGTTTCAGGTCCCCTCAACGCAGCAACAAGCCCGGAATGGGCAAGGTGATCAGCCACGCTATACGTGGATGTCTATTACGATGGGAAATTTGAAAACTGAGGGCTGTTCATGAACACGGGCAACACTGCAGTGCCGCTCTTCATTTGCGCATGCACCACGTAAAGAAAAAATATGAGAGCCAGCTTCATTAGGGACCGAGCACAAGCTCCGATTGGACACTGTGTCCTAATTATTCCATACTACTAGTATCACAATGAGAAGTACTAAGCAAAACTGGCACACGCCTTGCCTTTCAATTAAATTGAGAATCAAATACTCCAAAAATCCATTCCTTATGACTCAGTCAGTAGGCAACGTCACAAGTAACAGATGTCCAATTTCGTAAACATTAGCAATAGCCAATAATTTCATTTTTGCGCATTTGATTATCAGGCAACAGAAAAATTGAAAAAAGCCAAGACACAAGAACAAATAGGAACACATGTTAGGAAACTGGGTAACTACGATGTAACTTGAGTTTCCTTCCGTTGGCTTTTAAACGGTAACTCAAACCGAATGTCATCTAACATCACTCAACTACCTTTTACTGTGTGGCCCACAAATATGATTTCATTTGCCTCTTTCTGTATAGCACGGAAGGATGGCCGTGACGGACACCATCCGTTAATTTACCTGCCATATCCGTCAACGTCGCTCGACAATTGTCCCAACTATGGCGATCCGCTTGGTATGAGTGACAGATGGCCGTCTCACGAACACGTAAGAATCATTGGTGCTACTTGTAATGTCTGTCACCACAGAACGATTTCCAGGGTGCAACGAGATATTCTACTATTGTAATATTCTGTGACTACTAATTCGATTCCGAAGTTGCGTTAACTACAGAGGAAAAATGAAGTACAGAAACACAAGGACTTAGGTAGAGTGTCGACATACGGCAGGGGACAGACAGTATCAGATCCTTTTATAAAGAACTCTGTAAACATTTTCCTTTCTTCGAAAATTGCACCCGGAGACAATGTTACAAAATTAAGATGACACGTAGACACTTACGAGCATTTTACTTTTGTTGAATTATCCGAAGAACCGATTATGGACCTAAAGGCTTATCTGGAACAAGAAACAGCAGCATATATACCTCAGTAAGGGGAGAATCCCATTGGCACCACGAGCGTAGTTCTGTTCATAAAACGACTGTATCACGAACCTTAGTCCTTTTGGATGAGACTGTAACAAATAATTACCAGTTCGCTGATCGCTATTTAACAATTTCCTCACTTTACAACAGCGAGGTCAACCAGATACTGAGCAATTTTCCGAGAGATGCTCACTAAATAACTTAAACCAAATCGCACTTTATTGATTACTGGGTTGTACATATTTGAAGTCCCAAACCAATCATCATACTCTCTTACCCATAAAAAACTATAAGTGAAAACAGGAAAAAAGGAATATTACACGAAGAAACGAGGCCCGTCATCGACGTCGTTCAGGAGTGGAATAGAAGCTAGTCGCGAGTGTAAGAAACTACCCATCATTTGCCTGAATTGATTAGGCAAATTACGAAACAGCTGAGTGGAAGAGGATTTGATCCCGACCTTCAGAATACTAGTCAGAAGACACCTGCCATTACATCGCCTCGCTCGATGTGAATCAGTATGGTTTATTCTTTGTCTCCCTCTCCTTTTTCGGGAGACGTTTTGATCTTATGAACTGCTCCATCGGGCAGTAGAAAATTATCTGCTGGATGTCTTCAAGGTGGTTTAGGGATTATGGCGGAAAACCTAAATCAAGGTATATAGGACGGTATCTGAAAGTTTCCCCCCTTGGCACTGACCGGTGTCTTAAAATTTACAGCCTACCTTAGTTGGTCCGTTCCTTATTCGACTGATGTAGACTGCCCGTCAAGACGCTGTGTATAAGCTTGCTCCACTGTAATACTGAATGGGAACCAGAGCTTCAGGCCACCTCCAATAATGAGAGCGACGTGGACGCAGATGCACGAAACGGGAAGCACGCCTCGTCATCCTCGGCTGGCTGTTTCCGCCCGCCGCAGCTGTCGCGCCTGATGACTGATGGCCTAAACCGAGCGGTAATGTTCTGCTACGAGCTGTGTGTCCTACTCTATGGGCAAACAGTCCAGTTAACGCTTCGTGCCACGGCGCTCACTGTGCTCTTGCTCCTAATATTCAAGCGTCCATGAACAACCGCAAAATTCTAACTTATCGCTGGAATGTTTCACACATTCGTTACCTCGGCCAACTGTAAAATGAATTGCGCAGGGTACGTCTACAGTGAGCTTTATGAGCAGTCGTCTACGACCGCCGTGGTAGACTTGTTTCACAGTGTTGAAACTGTTGTTACATTAGCCAGCAAAGCTATCAACCCTAGCTGTAAACATCACATTGGGTATCTTTACATACACACATACTTACATACATAATTCGATGTCGTTCATTGATAACTACTTCCAGGAAACAAAACAAATGCCTACGGAAGTAAGTCATTTCCGTCACACTCTATAAACAACCGCCGTAAACTATACTTCAGTAAACTGTCACAAAAAAATAACTCTTACGGTGGTTCAGGATATCTGCTTCGTTCCTTGGAGAAGCTGTTACTATACATTGTGTTTTTTTAATACGGGGTGGTCAAGGTAAAACTTTCAGTGCTTTGTTCTCCACTACCTTGCAGAAGATGAGACGGCAATGAAATGCATGAATGCAACTGAGACTGGGATCACAAGTATCTGAACGCAGCCAATGAATCTTTGGGTGAGTCCGTATTTTACGACCATGAGTCAACAGCCACCCCTAGCAGCGTCGATCACCCGCTGTGTGCCCACACCCTTCCCCAAGTGTGACTCACCTAATGGTGCCTCCTGTCTGCGGTAAATAAACGCCTAACTAGTACGCACAACTCTTACAACTGTCACTGAACTAGATTACAGTGTACGTACTCTTCTGTGGCAAACGATGAGCGTCACTGTGACGAACACTTAGAAAACGTATCTCTAAGCGAAACAAGACGCGTAAGACACTGATTTGTGTACAGAACGCTAACAAGTTGAACAATGTTGCCAAAGGCAGAGTTAACATGCAGTAATACAAAAAATAAATAAATAAAACAGGAAAGAAGCAACTGAAAATAAACATTACGAATTATTTCTCCCAGGTGCATAACTGCAAACTCGCTGTAGCTTATGGCGTTGACGCGTTCATGTATCTGGCTTAGCACCTCTTTGTGTGCACTAATAATTGATGATAACCATAGCACAAATATCATTCACAAAACCACAACGCCAGGCACCTTCAGCGACAATGCTAGAACGCGCTTTCAGTTATCAGCAAATAACGGTGCAAAGGAACAACTGATCAACATTAAAGATCTACTCGTATTAATCAGATGACATAGCTACAGTTCCTGTGGTCACAACATCTGATATCTCAGCAAGCAAATGTTGTTAATCACAATTGTTTGAATATTTACATTTGCTTACATCTACAGAGCACTTCATTTTCTGGAAGTTTTCATCGGATTTATATGCAAGTATAACAAATCTCTATTGGCAATGCCACAAGCAGTCAAATTTTTGCAAGAGCACGTAAACACACATTGTAAACAATGGAAAACGACGATGTTTTCGCTCACCTTAAAAACACGTGATGTCTCCTGAAAGCTGATTTGGCGGCGTCCCGCTAACAATTGTTGTGTGAAGAGGGTACCGAAACGACTCCGGATTACTATAGGCTTCGCACGACGATTTCAGTCATCCACACGAACTCTCGGCACAGAGAAACAGCCGCCAACACAGACCGAGACGCACTACGCTCGCTCACCGCCAGAGATGCTACCAACTACCACGTCCCCCACCATGGCGGCCGGCGTCTCGCACTTTCGGCCAATAGCGGCGCAGCTTTCGGTCAGCCAATGGCTGACGCCGTTGCATCGCTCACCGCGCGAAACGCTCTACAGCGCAAGTAAGACGCGATATCTTACTCATCTTCGTTATGCTTTTAATTAAAACTGAATTGATAACAAGGTCGTCTGGAGGTCTATTAACACTGCTAATAAACCTAATGACGTGACAGGCAAGTGTCCGATACATTCTAAAAATGGAAAGGAGATAATGGTAACGTCCCGTCGACGACGATGTTATTTGAGGCTTAACACTCACTTGCTTCTGTTGGACAAGTATGCAGACGGAAATCGGCTGCGTCCTTCCGAAAGGAACCATTATGTGATTTGCCTTAAGTGGTCAGTGGAAGGATAGAAACATTAAATCTGGTTGACCGGATCGAGATTTGAATCTGCTCCTCCTGAATGCGAGACCAGTTACGTAACAATTGCGTCACATCACTTCTAAGAAATCGATAATTCGATTTTGAAAATTTCGAGGCCAAACCACCCTCATAACTTAACATTACTATCAGATAATACAGGAACTGATTTGGAATTAAAAAGCGGCATGTTATACAAATATTCATTCATTTAATGAACATTTTAGCGACTGTATTTTCAAATTTCCTGATGATTGAAAGAACGTCTTCCAGAATCTGCAATAGTTAACTAATTTTGTTTTGGCGACGTGAATTAACACATTCAAATTGGTAAGTTTGGTGTGGTTATCGACCATCGTAAAATGTAGAACTTAAATTCACCATGTGTTGCAGCTTACGGCTGCTTTGACTGTAAGTGCCTGTGATCACAAAAAATCAAAATAACTGTACACAGAAATAAATAGTTTCAGGAGAATTAATAAACCATTGTATAAGAAAACGAACACGTAATATGAATTAGATAACACAAATGAGACCTGAACCCACTAAAGAGCCATGAAGTTGATTTGAAATTTAAACTTGTTGAGTTCAGAGATGAATACTGCAGTAGATCTACACGAGTAAAGGGAGGGTAAACGAAACTGAATTTGTTTAACAAAAAAGAAATTGGCCAAGTGCCTCGTTTTTACAATGGAGAATTTTGAAATAGAAATTCACGTATAAACAATGCAAAATGTACACTTTATAGCAAATGCATCGTTATAGGTATGATTGTTTACTGTTCGATATTCGAAGTAGATTCTGCAGATACTCAGTTTACTACAAAGAAGTGCCTGAATTAACCCAATGGCTGACGTAGCGGGTCTTCTTTATATGTGTCTGCATTTCTTCCGTTTCTGTATACATCCACAATGCTAAACAACAAACAAATCCGTCGCTAATTAGTTACCATGATGATGTTGCCATTTGGCGAAAAGCACCTATGATTTCATAGTAGACTAAGGCTAAATTCACATAACGGAAATCTGACGCGCATTTCAAACCACGTGTTTAGCTATCTAACATTCGTCTTACAACTGATAATATCAGCGCGCGTCAACGCAGCACTCACTGAAAAAAAATCCTTAGACGCAGACGAACGGGCGTTGACGCGTAGTTAGAAAGAAAGATAGATGGTGCCCGTATGGGCTGTTCAGTTGATCACACGTTTCCGTCGTAGTTAGATGAATTTTGTGCGTGTTACTGTTACTTTTCTTCGTTAGACGTTGTGAAAAATAAGTGAAACGAAGTGTGAAAATATTGACATCGAGCTACTGATTGACGAAGTAGAAAAAAAAGACAGCTTTTTTGAATACAGCGTAGGAATTGTATAAAAATAAAGTTTTGATACGACGACCTTCGCAAGAACTGGTTTTGATCTCCTGTGAGGGAACTGACGCAAGAAAAAGAAAAACATGGGTAAGAAAAGTTCCAACGTTAATAAGTATACGGTCTGGATGTTCTCAATTCTACCTTCGTTAACAAAATAGTTGGTAAAATTAGCCCGAACGTTATCCGCTAATGAAGTGGGCCCTCCATTGCGCGTAGCATTTATACTTGTGAGATTTTCTTCTAAGACATCTTTGCATTTAAATCCATCAGTCGATCCAACATAACTGTAGTGAACTATAATCGCTCTTACAATGTATTCGGCACAATCCACTCAAGCTTCTAATGTCCGATGTGGTATTCTGCACCTATTACAAGCTATATAGAAAGTACACAGAACTTACCTAAGTGCTAAAGTTAGTCGATAGTTAAATATCTTTTTTTATACAGTATAAGTCAGCTGCTTTCCGCCGTAGGGTCCATTAATCTTTTCATCACCAAAAAGCTTCGTCATTTAATATCATGTAAGTGCTACGTCGAGCTTTTCTGTTAAAGGTCTTTGTTTTGGTATATGTAAAGATTTTCCAGTGTGTTTTTCAGGGAGAATGGAATCTCTGAAAATTCTGTCTTTTCCATAAGCGCGACTGTCTGTCTAGGTAAAGCGATGATCAGTCACATAGCACCAAGAACACTAGAGGGAAAAAAAGTTTATAAGTGAAGTATAAGAATTTGTATGTTCTGTATTTTATACTCTGATGTGTTCACCATCGAGAATCAGGTGTTTATCATCACACTACCCTTTACATTCAACGAGATAACTTTGAATGCTTGACGAGTAATACCAGATATAGTCGATTTTCCAATTTTTGATGAATGGAGTAGCTTTGGCGTTGAACACTGTTTGCAAGGTATCTGAAACCGCCAACAGACTGCGAGAGGGCTACTGCAGCGACTAATGCGCTCTACCGTTCGTCATCCGAACTCTCTTGAAACTCGATCACGCGATAGCGGGCGTCAACGCGTGTTGTATCTGAACTGAGCCTAATTGCATCTACCTTGAAACTCTGAGTTTCTTGCGTTGTTGACGCCCCGTAGGTGAAACTTCCAAAAAAGAAAATGCACCCAATTTGTGAAAACCGCAGTATTCGGAGACAATAGAGCCAAAGGAACAAAATGTACTCGCATTGTTTGGCTTATTTGGGGCGAAGAGCATATTTCGTTTTATTTGAATAACTGGATTTTACAGAGTATTGGTAACTCCACTCGCACAACAACATACGCATCTGTCCGATGCGGTAGTGACCATAACAGAATATGTACGAGGTGTGATCAAATAGTAATGGGAATTTTTGTTTTTCTTAAAGAATCATCGTTTATTCATCAAAATCGCTTTGTTCCCTCCAAAATAATACTCACTCAGATACAATGTTCTTGTGACAGCGCTTTTACCAATTTTAGAAGCACTAATGGAACTCAGTTCCCGTTATAGTTTTCAGTTCCTTCAGCGATTCTGTTTTTACCTTATTAATGATGGCAGAACGACGTCATTTCATGGTTCTGTTCAGCCTTGGGAATAGAAAGAAGTCGCAGGGAGCCGTGTCCGTTGAATACGTTGGCTGAGGCAACATAACAGTTTTGTTTTTGTTAAAAAAATCACGTACAAGCATTGAGGTGTGAGTGGGATCATTATCATCACTGTGATGCAGTTTTCCACGGTTCTGGTCGTTTTTATTTGGACTGCTTCGCGCAAACAGCGCATAACTTCCAGGTAGTATCCCATCTTGACCGTAAGACCACAAGGCAGGAACTCATGATGCACGATCCCATTGTAATCGAAGAATACAGTCAGAAAAATCTTCACACGGGATCGAACTTGTAGATTTTTTTCTTTGGGGGGGGGGGGGGGGGGGGCTCTTCATGCAGTTTCCATTGGGACGATTGGGCTTTAGCTTCGACGTCTTACCTCTATAGCCCTGTTTTGTCACTTGTTATAACCTTCCGTAGAAGTTCTAGATCGTTGTATACTTCATTCAGCAGTTCCTGAGCAATGTCTACGCGACGTCGTTCGTGGCGGAAATTCAACAATTTCGGAGCACACTATACTGCTACACGATTCATCCCCAAAACACCCGAAAAAACTGCTCGACATGAACTAAAGGATATGTGACAACATCAGCAACCTCTCTGATGGTGATTCGGCGGTTTTCCACAGCGTCGTTAGTAATTCATGTGCTAGGGTGTGCAGGGTGGTCGCCGTCTTCAGCATCTTCTCGGACCTTCTTTGAAACATCCGTAAACTCTTTGTCTTACTCATCGTAGATTCGCCAAGAGCCACTGTCAACATTTCGAATGCGGTGCTGCACTTTATTCCATTTTTCAAGCACAACTGATTGCAAATTCTTTGATTCATGTTTTTGGAAAGTAAAAATTCACCGAGCATTCCGGAACAAGTATAATATTTTCGACTCTCAACAGTAAATTAAATGTTCGAAACATCCGAAAACGCAAACATACATCAGGAATTTGTATACCAACAAGATAAAAAATTGAAAATCTAATTTATAAACACTGCGAAATTAAAAAATATCCGTTACTTTTTGATAACATCTCGTATATCCGCTGCTTGCGGTACGGTTCGGTACGCTGTACCAGTCACTAGGACAAAGTTTTTGTCACTGTCCCCCCCCCCCCCCTTCCACTCCCTTGCCGTACTCGGAAATATAACTTGTCGTCACGCTCACTTTTAAAACGCAACAGATGCCTTCGATTTTAATAACAACAATAAAATGTATTAACAGATGAAATTTTTATTAGAACTTCAAAATAAGCTTGCAAGATATCAACCGCAAAGTCTTTGCTTCAATAAAGAAATAAAGAAAATGGGTATTTCATTCTAAGCAATCAAGAAAATTGAAAGGAACTTGCCAGATATTTCAAAGAACAACTCAGCAGCCCAGGACTAACACGAAGGTTCCCACCACAAGAACCTGAGGACAGTTTTCCAAATTCATTACTGCCAGATGAAGAAGAAATTGCCAGTCAGATCAAAAGACTCAGAAATAATAAAGCGTCGACGGAAGATGGAATCACAGCAGAAACTCTTAACGACCATAAAAGAAATGACCAAAGTCGTGCAAGACATTTGACAAACAGAACAAGATCCAGAAGATTGGAAAATGCTCCAATTCACCCACTGCACGAGAAAAGAGACGGAACAGCTGTAAATGACTACATAGGAATCTCACTAATATCAGTTGCACACAGAACTCTACCCCAGTGTTGTCTGCATAGAGCACAGAATCATCTTGAACCGAACATTGGAGAACATCAGTCAGGATTCAGACCAGACCGTTCACATCCAGAGCAAATCTTGAACGTAAAGCTAATCCTAAGACATTAGAGAATTTGCAGAAAAAAACGTGGTCTGCACATTTGTTGAAACTTTCCTAGCAAGTTAAAACTCGAACTCGGGACCTTTGCTTTTCGTGGGCAAGTGCTCTACCATCTGAGCTACCCAAGCACGACAAACGGCCTGTCCTCACAGCCCTACTTTCTCCCAGGCTGTCTGTGGCTAAGCCATGTCTCCACAATATCCTTTCTTCCAGGAGTGCTAGTTCTGCAACGTTCGCAAGGAGAGCTTCTGGCCGGCCGCGGTGGTCTAGTGGTTCTAGGCGCTCAGTCCGGAACCGCGCGACTGCTATGGTCGCAAGTTCGAATCCTGCCTCGGGCATGGATGTGTGTGATGTCCTTAGGTTAATTAGGTTTAAGTAGCTCTACGTTCTAGGGGACTGATGACCACAGATGTTAAGTCCCATAGTGCTCAGAGCCATTTGAACCATTTTTTGAGAGCTTCTGTGAAGTCTGGAAGGTAGGAGGCGAGGTATTGGTAGAAGCAAAGCTTTGAGGACGGAGCGTGAGGAAAGTTTCATAACAGAGCACACTCCGCTGCAGAGTGAAAATCTCATACTGCACATTTGCTGATATCAAAAAGGCTATGACTCAGCTGAACGCGACTCACTCTTCAAAATATTAAAATAACGAACTCTAGATGTGAAAACAATTGCAATCATAAAACAGACATTGACCGATACAAATTCCAAGGTTAAATTTCTTGGGAAACTCTCGGAGCCCTTCGATAACAAAAAGGCAGTAAAACAAGGAGATGGGCTGTCTCCATTACATTTCAACTGTTGTCCCTCAGAAAGTGATACGACGATGGCGCAAACGGAATTCAGTCCTCAAATTTGACCAACAAATCACTCCAGGTAGAGGCAGATTGTCTGTAGATTGTCTAGCATTTGCAAATGATTTAGCTACATTACTTGTGTCATTTCATCAGCCCAACATCAAATTGTATCCTTGAACGAAACTGCAGCAAAATTCGCTCTCCAGACGTCTTTTGAAAAGGCAGAATACATAACATGTAACATATAAGCACCAAAATTCATGGGGAGGAATATGGCAAAATTAAACGAGCTCCACAATTTAAATATTTTGGTGTAACAATACAGAAAAATGTAACTGGAACAAAGACAAACGAAATTAGATGCCAAAAGATGGAAACTGCATTCAGACTTATCCGAAATAAATGCAGCGAGAAATGTATCTCCGGGCACACAAAACTAAGTTATTACAATACAGCAATTCAAACACAATGCCTTTATGGCTCAGAAACACTAATTCTGACAGGAAAACTAACATTGAAAACGTAAAGAACGAGGATCACAGAATCTTAAGAAAAATTCTACGCCCAAATCATGTAGATGAACAATATCGGCTTAAAGCAATCAGTAAATCGATCAAAACATAAACATCTACAGTGGCTTTAGGAAACTCTGGTTAAAATTCTATGGATACATTAAAAGAGTTAATCCAGACAGGCCTACAAAACAAATAATCAATTTTTTTGGCAAAAGGAGTAAAGCCAAAACGGATACGATGAAATAAATGGGTTGGCTAGATCAAAACTGATCTGAAACTTGCAGGAATTACTCCAGAAGATGTCCAAAATCGCGAAATCTTCAGGATCATAATTCACAAACTGCATGTTGGCCAAGAGGAAAACCAGATGAAAACTAGGACAACATAGTCCGAAGAGAGAAAGGAAGCCCACAGGAAGAGATTGAAAGTAATATAGGCACAAAGAAGGGTGCTTATTCGCAAATAATGATAATAATAAAGTGTAAGATTTGTTTTAATATAATAATAATAATCAGAAGAAGAAGAATATTTATAATAATCAGAAGAAGAAGAATATTTTGTTTCCATCAGTTTTTAGTACAATTGGAACTGTAATTTAGATAAATATAGTACCTGAAAGGATACCTTGCGAAAATTTGAGAAGTAAATGTACCATGCAGTTGATTTAAGAATAATAATATCAAGAAACATGCGGCGGGGCGGGATAAATGTCGTGTTACGTTGCGTAGCTGCTTGTTTGATCACTTATCTTCGGCGTACTGTTCCGACAAAAGTTCCACCTACCTCAGTACGGAGTCTGATCAGCAGCCCGTTTATCTGCATACGTAGATACTGTCCAGACGATGTTAAAAGCAGCGTTGAAGAAAAACATCGTCAATACTTTTTTGCAAAGTCCGCCCAGACTCTGGTAGCAAGCTATCCTGTAATATCTTATAACGATTTTCAGGTGGAGGGCGATTGCTTCATTCTTTTAGAAAAAAAATGTGAAAATTCCGTAACAAGTTCTTTATTTCTTTAGGTTCACAATTAAAGAATTAGACATCAGCCCGTATTTATTTAAACGACTAATATCAATGTCCTCAGCTCACAGTTCATACAACCCAGGATACACGCAAGACAGCCAGAAATGTGCTTAAGTCCGACCCGAATTATTACGTGATCTACAGTCGACTATATGAGTTTCACATTCGGGCTTTTTTTTTAGTGGATTTGTAATAAAGAAACTGCTCGCCAACTATTCCATAGATGAATATGAGACATGCCACGCGGAATTTTACAAAGGCTGAAAGTTGACACACGTTTATCTTTCCAACTAAACACTTCACAAAGCTCAAATTTCCACAGTCTATCCGTAAATGCAACTGTTTTCACGGCAATACAATCTGGACGCGAGAAACCAATAACTTCTTCATTTTACTCATAATGTAAAAGGACACGTCCATCTTGACCTGCACGTCCGATAGCTAGCCAGCGACCACCTCACTGCCGTTCCTTCCAGGGCCTGTAACTACTTGCAAAGCGCAGGAAATGGTTATCTCTGATTGGTTGTTCAAAATGACCAGCCAATCAAAACAATCCTTCGAGTTCTTTCTCGCGCTAAAACTGTCTTACGCCAATCAACATTCACAGATGCATTTACGTCACTTCATCATGCAAATATTAATGAAATGTCTAACAAATCCAAACGAAAAGAAAACTAATCTTGAAATAACTTTAGAAAAACTTTAGAAAACTATTACTCTGCAAATGGTTATTCTTGCTGCCTTCTTATAAACGCAAGTACCCTTGGACATACGTCATCAGCACGGTGGGGAAATTACATCTTTCATTGCAACTTGGTTGCTTAACACTTTCCCATGACATAGTTACGTAATGTTAAACATGAGATAATACTGAATTTTTTCGTATGTTCCACATACACACTCTCACTCATTCTCATTTACTCACACAACACATCAAATAAATACTGATCTTTTCTGAATTTTATATTACGAAAATGAAAAACAGGCACCGTTTTTAATTATGAAAATTCAAACAAATTGACCTAACATTTTGTGAACTTCAGTAATGATTCCAAATGATACTAAAAGACAAACTGTTATGGATCCTAACTGACTTTAATCTTACAAGTGTCGGTTTGGGGAATTTTAGGTTATTTTCTCTAACTCTGAAAGTATGCCAGCTACAAAGCTAAGATTTTTACACAATCTTCTTTTTAATAAGAAAGGGCAGTATATTGACTTTTAACTAAATTGAATAATATTTAATATAGTTTGTTTAGATTCTTAGGGGCTTGAATATTCTGTCGCTCGAATTGACTCAGGTACCGCTTCCCACGGCTAGGCTAGCGACAGGGGCGAATCAGTCACGCTAAAATCCAAGCGGCTGTTTCTCATCACCGCCAACGGGTCCGAATCTACGAGCCGTACTGCAAAGTAGTGCAATAAATGCTATTGCGTATTGACTTGCGACGTTACAAACTCTATAATTTCCACAATATAAAATAGAAGTGTGCGCTCACTGTTAACAATGTTTCACTAAACACTATGATTATGGTCGCAGGTCTGTAGACTATGGTTATACGAGAGTATAAACGAGGGAAATACTGCTGCTTTCAGTCGTTTCCGCGTACGTTTCTGAACTCAGTTTATTTATTTATTTATTTATTTTTGGGGGGCAGAGTGTCTTTCTCTTTCATCTTCCCACGGCCCCTCACATGCTCAGTATTTGTTGCACAATAGATGTGCAATAACCTGAGATTGGTATTGACGCACTGCACAGTATGCTCAGGAAGAATAAGAGCTTTAAAAATATTAACTATAGCTCAGTGTACTGTGTAATATATCGTACCGTATAAGGGTGGTATTGTGCATTACATGTCAGGTCCATGGTACGCTCCAAAAATCGTAGTGCCACAGCAAAGTAGGCATCGCACATCAATACCACAGACATTACTGATATCTCACTGGAATTCATGAGGACGAAGCGCTCCTGAAGACACGACCTATCAGCAATCAGCTTTCTCGTACAGAGGTCGATATAGAGTCGATGGACTCGCAACCTCCACCCCCCACCCCCCCGGTCATGGCCCCTAATGATGCAGTCAGCATCGTCTAGTTAGGACACCAGTGCTATTAAAAAGTAGCTTTATAAATGTCGAACTTACACTTCAAGAGAAGAGTTTGTAACTGTTTGCATCAAGTGACGCTTTACTGTTCATAGAGAGTTGTAAATATTCGACACACACCTGTGGTAACAGATTATATAAACTACGGTAAATATTTTTATCATTCGTGTAATAAAGTGAAATAATGTTTCGTATGTTGAGTTCCGATCAGCTATCTCCCAGTGCTATAAGAACCCACAGTTATGACCGGACGACTGTAATTTCGTCAGATCATGTCAAGTTCCTGCCGAGAGCGAGAGAAATGAATGAATGAGTGCCAAACGAATTTATACAAATAACTGAAAAAAGTAAGCGACAAAAATCGGGAAGGGGGTTGGGAGAATGATGCGAAGGCATCATGTGGCACTTTGTAGAAATGAAATTCCTGACCCAAGGAAACTCCAGATATCTCTTTGTACTCAGCAGTAGAGGAAACTGAAGATCATGGTCATGTCAGAAAGGAGGAATGTTTATTTTGGTTGTATCAGTTCTCAGAATTGACAAATAAGTTCAAGTCATTTTGTGCAGTGAGAATATACAGTCCAATCACATTAATGTGACCACCGTCTACGTTCGACGTCAGCGTGCAATAATCACTCACTGACGGCAAGTGACAGCACTATGAAACTTGTCGGGAGGACACAGAAAACAGTGCAGTTGTTGCCGTAATGCGGAAACGGAGCGATTTGGCAGACGTCCTAAAGACCAAATTCCAGCAGGACCTTGCAACACACCACGGCTACCTCCGCTAACCTAAGAAAATGGCGCGAAAATAGGTCACTTGGGCAACCTCCACTAACCTAAGTCATCCGACCGCCACCTCTTCCTAGGAATTGGCGGGAAAAGAAGTCAGCCTATGCTGGATAGGATGGACATAAGTCTTTATTTTCAGTCTTTATTTAAACAATTAGAGGCAGAACCGCCATCAACTGTGCCTTCAGACCAAGGATGGAAGCATTTACGACCATCCCCTCCCCCAGAAAATGGCGAGAAGTTCAAATTCCAGCAGGACAATGCAACACACCACGGCTACCTCCGCTAACCTAAGAAAATGGCGCGAAAATAGGTCACTTGGGCTACCTCCACTAACCTAAGTCACCCGACCGCCACGTCTTCCTAGGAATTGGCGGGAAAAGAAGTCAGCCTGTGCTGGATAGGATGGACATAAGTCTTTATTTTCAGTCTTTATTTAAACAATTAGAGGCAGAACCGCCATCAACTGCGCAAATGAACTATTTTTCTGATCGGGAGGCGTAGTATAGCTCTGTACTCGATTGCATCCATCCGCCTCCACCCACATATTCCACATTTGTAGTGTGTTTGCTCTGTTTTACGTATGTCTGTGTGTGTGCATGAGTCTCGGACAGCTTCCAGGACCAGGTCCCGCCGCTGGTGGACCCAACTTCGAACATAGAACACATCTTCGGACGTAACGTGCGGTTGGTCCTCTTGCGAGCCTTATCACAGAAGTGATCTGGTGGATCCGCCTCTGAACAGCGTTCTGGATGTATAGTGCGCGGCAGATCTACAGTCGATTGCTAACTCGGATGTGGTATATTGTGGATGTGCATCCTAACATGGCTCCATACATCGTGCGTGGCGGATCCACCGTCAAACCTTATCCCGGACGTGGCACATTCTGGATCCACATTCCAACATCGCTCCTGATACAATGCGCGGCAGATCCACACTCGAACGCTAATTCAGGTCTACTGCAAGACCTGGGAATCGTCCGAGATACATGCACATACACAGACATACGTAAAACAGAGACAACGCACTGCAGTTAGTGGAATATGTGGGTGGAGGCGACTGGATACAATCAAGTGCATTGCTATACTACGCCTCCCGATCAGAAAAATAGGTCATTTGCGCTAGATGTTGGCAGCTGTACTGCATTTACAAGGAATTTTATAACACGGAACGAGAGGTGATGTCATGAACGCATTGATAGAAAAGACATACAAAACCGATAGAATTGCGAAAAATGACTGAAAATACGTATAAATTGAAGGAAAATATACTGAAATGTCTGGAAATTGAGGAAGCACCTGCATGTCTTCTGGTTGGCGCAGAACAAATCTTGTGCAAGGGAACAAGTGTGCGACTGCAAGAGGAATCCGAGAAAACGTCGACATGGAAGTGAAGGGAACTAGGGAAACAGTCATACTTTTTTCTGTCGAGGCAGCATTCTACTGTATGTCTGTTGAGGTAACAGTGATACACTCGAGTTGACTACTGTATTTGACGCTTTTCAGGAAAACAGAGAACCATCTGCCTCTAAACTTACATGCATCTGCATTAAAGGATAACAGAGAGAGAATGGACAGGGTGATCGATTGAAATGAAGCTGTAACAAGATCGATTTAATGGCAGACTGATGATGCATTCTAGAGAGGGAGACGTTCTGTCAGGATGCAACGGTCGCGTGACATAGCCTGCGTTCGACTCGTATACAACCACGTGTCCTGTATGTGACTTAGAGCACTGTCTGCTCGTGATCAATAACAGTAAACTTCTCGGTCATTTGAGGACTTCCATCTCATGTGTGATGAAACGTGACCCTCCTGTTTCGAAACATTCTTCTAAATGTATGAAGATTTATGAGATGTATTCCATTTCTCTGTCACATCTTGGGTATAAACTCGAGAATTCAGTTTCATAACTACGATGGTTCTAAGTTGGCGATGGGTGTTTGTGAGACACTGCAATCCCCATTTATACATCTGCTTGACAGATGTCCTGTTTACAGAGTTAGTGGCGACATGACGTGTAATTTCACATGTTGGACGCCGCTGCTATGCGTTTATCTGTTTCGTTCTAAGAGGTATTCTCTGTTACTAACGATCATTTTATATAGGACTGATGCGAGCTTAGTATAATTTCTGAACCGTGACTGAATGTGAACAGTGGACGCTATGCATCTCTGGAAAGCTACATTGTGCACGTATCACACAGAATCGATATTTTAAGGAAGTAGTTTTTTTCACTTTACAGTTTGTTACTATAGCTACCTGCAAGAAGGATGTATGTCATGCGCTGGAAATAGATTTCTTACAATGGAAAATTAACAGCGCTGCATTCCACATGACTGATAGGTCGGAAACTGAAGCGATCTAGCATTATAGCCTGTTTTAAGTGCAGAACTGTTTAGTCTTAGGGGTGCGTGTGTTTATGATCCCTCTTACCAGTATGCTGGTAGTACTGATCCCAGACACTAGAGCAATACTTTAAAATTGATAGCGTAGTTTATTTACGTAAAATGCTTTGAACTCCATCCGTCTGGAGCTCCATCATGCATAAAAGCCGCACGTTTCTTGTTCTTCTTAACCGTCTGCTGTTACATCTCAGCACTTTCAAATCTGCTACTATACACCGCTGAGGGGTGCTAGCCTCCTCGACATGGGCGCGTCTGGAGAAATCTTGTGCACCCATCCAGCGTGACGAGCTCCTTTCATAAACACGAGATGTGGCGGTCTACTTCTGGTCAACTGCAGATTAAATCGGTAACGGTGCTGCAGAGTGGGGTGGTCAAAGACTGTGCGAAGGGGTTTTTCAGTCCCTAATTTTATCCTAAGACTGCGAGAATGTTCTGTGACACCTATCCGCATAGAGATAGATCGTAAATTATGCACTATGCTCGAGGTACCAGAAATATGTTGAGCGCTGTCTGGTATACTCTGATGATGTGTATGTTCAAGAATTAACAATAATTGTATGTACTGCATTGTCATCTATCTACATTCGCAACGATACTCGCAAAGTAGAGAAGCGACGGTTTAACAATTATACGGAAATTGTGTAACATGCTGTTGCATCATTCGTTGCTAAAATGCTATTCTTTACCTGTGACAGATGAGTTTAAATGTAGAGGTCGTCAATCACCTTCAGATAGCAGTTTGGAAACGCTCCACAACGCAGCCAAACTCTTCCATTTTCCTTACGTTGTAACTGTCTTTTATTTAAAATCATTCAATGTGTGTGGTGTGTTATGGTAGCAGTGGTAACAACATGACTTGTACCGTGCAACGTCTAGTTTTCTGCGAGAGGTAATGGATCAGAACACATTAATGTCAGTTTAGAACCTGGCACAGATCTCGAAGTCGTGGTGCAAAAACAAAATGTATGGCAGTGTACAAAGTGCGTTACAGTAGAAAAAAAAAACAATGTTTCAAACAATGACAGGCAGTGTCACAGGGAGGGACTCATCGACTTATAGTATAGTTTGTAGGATACGGTCATCCTCCTACAGTACAGGGGATGCAACTTTACACTGGTCTGTGCAATGGATCAATAACTGTATATTTAATAGGATTGTCACATGTACTCGATGCCGGCATGCAGTTGGTATTTGTTTTCGATGTATGGGAGCAGAGAGAGAGATGAGGTAAAAATCGTGTGGAGTTATCTATCGGATAAATTTAGTGGAGCTTTTATAGTTTGTAACCTTTCTCTGTTGCATGGTACAGAATAATGAAGATAGCATCTTGGGGTGATAGACGTGAATGGGCCCTGAGGGACACAGATCTGTAGTACCTGTTTGCAGTTTGGAGGAACACCACAATGCAGTAGCAAAATCCATGTCCTTCCCCCACTACCCATATTGTCTTTTGTACTACCTAGTGTTAACTCAGCTTAGCCATCAGGACAGAATGCATTACAAATACTGGAGAAATATCTAGTGGCGACGGCATCAGGGAGTAGCAAATACTGGTTTCATACCACGATCCTTAGCCGAATCACTTTCAAAATTCTCTCTGGTCAGGCATCAGGAGAGCATGACCACCCGACCTCATGGGAAATGTCTAATGCAGCGAGTAGTATACCTACAGTGCGTGTGCTTATGCTGTCTGTCTTCGTGATATATGTATGAGTGTCTGGTGGCCGACAGCTATATGAATGGTGTAAAATGGGCAATTTTTTAGGGCGCAGGATACGAATTGTGTGTTTACTACATCGACATGGTATGTGGTGATATATTGCTGGGTTGGAGATCGGTTTCACGCTCTAATATTCAAGTTCCTGTGCTCAGTGGTAGAGCAGTGTAATTGAGTAAGAGTCCTTCTGTATTTGACGATCTGCAGGCCACTTTGAGGGGTTTAACTGTCGGTGCAATATGGTGATCTGTACAAAATAGTTTTTTGCTGCTGAACGTCTTGTCTGCAGAAAGAAAAGAAGGCAGGTGGTGCTTCCACACAGGCAGCATCAGTAACTATTACTGGGACACTATACAATTTCCGAGAGGTCGATTTGGCTCTTATTTTACATAGCCTCGTGACATCAGTATAACATTGAGGACCTTTTAAATGGTGTATTGCCACAGGGACATTTTGCGGCAATGCGTCAGCCATGTTGGGGAGGTCAACATGCATGTATGGCTAGACGCAGCTCACATGTCCCATTAGGATCGCTAGGGAGAAAGCAGTCGATGTTATTCTGGAGCAGATTTCTATAGCGCGACCTGTGACATCAGTATCCACAGGTACTGAGCCAGCAACGGTAAACACACGTGCCCAGAGGCGTCTCGCATATGGGACCAGCATGAGCACACCGCCGCATTGCATGATTTCGACAGTTGATGATTAGCAAGCATGTTTGCAGAGCCTTTTACATGCATTATTTTGGCAATTTACAAGTTGTTTACACCTTGCAAACCTCTGGTGGCATAACTGTGTATTAGGTCAGTTGGACTCTAGACCTCATGGTGAAATGGCTCTGAGCACTATGGGACTTAACTGCTGAGGTCATCAGTCCCCTAGAACTTAGAACTACTTAAACCTAATTAACCTAAGGACATCACACACATCCATGCCTGAGGTAGGATTCGAACCTGCGACCTCATGGTGAAGACACTGGATGGAGCTACTGCCTCTAATTGTTCAAATAAAGACTTCATGCAAACATAAAGATTTACATTCATCCTATTCAGCAGTCCAGCATGGGCTGAGGCATTTTTCCATCATTTTCCCCTTCAGACCACCATCTTAGATTACATCACAGGAGGGGTGATGGCGCCCTCTGGTGGCAGTACTGTGTACTAGGTCAGTTGGACTCTGGACCTTGTGGTGAACACACTTGATGGTGGTAATGCCTCTAATTGCTTAAATAAAGACCAAAAATAAAGACTTACATCCATCTTATCTAGCACAGGCTGAGTCCTTTTCAGCACAGGCTGAGTCCTTTTCCCACCAATCCCTAGGAAGAAGTGGCGGTCGGATCACTTAGGTTAGTGGAGATAGCCCAAGTGACCTATTTTTCCGCCATTTTCTTAGGTTAGTGGAGGTAGCCGTGGTGTGCTGCAAGGTCCTGCTGGAATTTGAACCTCCCGTCATTTTCTGGAGAAGGGAAGGGGAGGGGGTTAGGTTAGTGGAGGTAGCTGAATTGACCTATCTTCCCGACAAAGTTTGAATTTCTCGCCATGACGTCATTGCGACGTTGCCATATCTACTGCCATAATATTGGATCAGCCATTTTGAATAAATTTTGAAACAGTGCAACATTGGGTGCCACATACTTTGTCCTACTACTCACGGGCCATAGATGACCTGGGTGAACGACGATTGTGGATATACATACAGGTGAATGGATGTGGAGCTGTTGAGCAATTAACCGTCCACACAGACCAAGCGGCTACCAACAGTGTCTCCTCAACGAAAATTTAGCGAACTTTATTGAGTATGGGCATCCACAGCAGGCGCCTCGTTGCAAACACGCCAACTGCTGTTCATCAGCGACGAAAGTTTGCACGCCAGTACCACAACTGGACGCCCATCAAGTTTGCTTTTTAGATGAATCACGTTTTATGCCCCATCGGACAGTTGGCCGTTGGTGTGTACCGCCCTACAACAACCGTTGGAGAGGTCGAGTGGAGAGATCATTACAGTTTAGGGAATGTTTTCTTGAGACTCCCTGGATGATCTCGTCATTCTGGAAGGCACAATGAATCCACAGAGGTATGCGTCTATGCTCAGGAACCATGTCTACACCTACATGCAATTTGTTTTTTTCCTCAGCAAGATGGAGGTCAGAACCGCGACGCCCAGCGTTGAAATCAGTGGCCGAGGAATACATTCGAGAAGCACAGCCGCTCAGAATCGGCACGGAAAGGCCGCAGGGGTTGGCATAAAGGGCGTCAATGGAAGCACTCCTTTCCCTGGGGCGTTGATTCCCACACATTTCGCCGTCGAAAACGACAGTTCGCAGTGTGATGAGCACCAGGAAGAAGTCTTCACAACCTTTGACATGCGTATAGCCTCGGGCGCTTCTACCCTTCCCTAAGGACATTGTGGAGCTGTATCTGTCCGCAGTTCGTGGTCGTGCGGTAGCGTTCTCGCTTCCCGCGCCCGGGTTCGATTCCCGGCGGGGTCAGGGGTTTTCTCTGCCTCGTGATGACTGGGTGTTGTGTGATGTCCTTAGGTTAGTTAGGTTTAAGTAGTTCTAAGTTCTAGGGGACTGATGACCATAGCTGTTAAGTCCCATAGTGGTCAGAGCCATTTGAACCATTTTTTTTTAGCTGTATCCCCTCATCGATCGTGATCGCACGTTTCGAGCTTGGTGCGACAGCAGTTTTTACTCTCGTGATCAGCAACATCGCTAACCCATGAAAATGCCATACACATACATTTGTTACTTGTCGTATGACACTGATTGTGAAACCCAGTTGTAATTTTACAATTAATATAATGCACGTCTATACCATAATTCAGTAAGAAGCATTTGTGTAGTACGGATATGGGTAGATAAACGAAAAAAAATAAGTTAAAATAGAAACAAAATGCGGGTCGCGTAAGTGTTACGCCGCGAAGCTAGTCACTGTACCACCGCTTCGGTTGCAGATTCACCGCGCTAAATGGCATATTAAGTACATCGGAAACTTTGACCGTCGTTTTCTCACAAACGGCCAAGTATCTGCAGATAAGCCGAGACACGTGTTCTCTTATTTTGACTCCTCTTCCACCGAGCAAAGTTTATGGGAAATCGTTTGATGGCACTTGCCGTTTTCTCCTCTGTAGTACCGCGAGGCGACATGTGACTGTTCTGTCACAAGTCTCGTGGTGAAAAGTAATGTAGATAACCCACCCCTTTTCATTGCACTTGTTTCTGTTTAAAAAGATGATGAGATTATGCCGATGAATTGTACTTTACAAGTTGTGTTTATCAGACTGTGTTAGTTGTTTTATTACCACACAGTATGCATGTAGCACACTAAACAGCGTGTTGAGGTCAATCGCCTTGTAGCCCTTTTTTATATACGAAAGTGACGACTGTACGAGTCAATAGGCTGTACCGTTACCATCTTCAGGCTTCAGGTCTATTCTGCATCGGAAGCCGCTGTTCTCTTGTCTTCCATTGTGCCTGTTGCTGCAATCCACTAAGGAGACATGTGAGAAGACTTTGCAGTCGACTGACAGAGGAAAATGTCTCGCTAACTGAGACTTCGTGGCAATTTAAAACTGTGTGCAAGACCGAAACTCGAATTCGGGACCCTTGCCTTTCGCTGGTACGTGCTCTGTCAACTGAGTTATCCGACCACGACTCAAGACCCATCTTCACAACTTTACTTCCACCAGTACCTCAACTCTTACCTTACAAGCTTTACAAAAGTTCTCCTGCGTTACTTGCGAGACTAGCATTCCTGAAAGAAAGGATATTGCGGAGAGAAGGCTTAATCGCAGCCGGGGTAGTTGTTTCCTCAATGAATTTTCGTTCTGCAGTGGAGTGTGCGCTGATTTGAAACTACCTTGCACATTAAAACTGTGTCAAATGGAGAAACGAACCTGGGACCTCTGCCTTTCGCAGCCAAGTGATATACCGACTGAGCTATCCAAGCAAAACACGATTCAAGATCCCAAGTGCGAGCGCCAGTCTGGCTCACAGTTCCAAATCAGTGCACACTCCGCTGCAGAGTAAAAATTCATGTTCGAAGCAATCCCCAGGCTGTGGCTACTCCATGTCTCCGCATTCTCCTATCTTTCAAGAGAGCTAGTCTCGCAAATTCTGTGAAGTTTGGAAGATAGAAGGAGAGGTACTAGCTAAAGTAAAGCTGAGAGGATGGGACGCGAGTCGTGTTCGAGTACAAACATACCGCCGTTTGAGTCTCATACAGATTCCCTTATGCAGGACATAATGATAGACATCCCTGGGGTTGTGAAGCAGTTGAATGGGTTGAAAATAAATAAATCGCCAGATCCTGATGGGATTCCAATTCGCTTTTACACAGAGTACTCTGCTGCATTGGCTCCTTACTTAGCTTGCATTTATCGCGAATCTCTTGCTCAACGTAAAGTCCCGAGCGACTGGAGAAAAGCGCAGGTGACGCCTGTATATAAGAAGGGTAGAAGGACGGATCCTCAACATTACAGACCAATATCCTTAACATCGGTTTGTTGCAGGATTCTGGAACATATTCTCAGTTCGAATATAATGAATTTCCTTGAGACAGAGGAGTTACTGTCCATGCATCAGCACGGCTTTAGAAAGCATCGCTCCTGCGAAACGCAACTCGCCCTTTCTTCACATGATATCTTGCGAACCATGGATGAAGGGTATCAGACGGATGCCATATTCCTTGACTTCCAGAAAGCGTTTGACTCGGTGCCCCACTGCAGACTCCTAACTAAGGTACGAGCATATGGGATTGGTTCCCAAATATGTGAGTGGCTCGAAGACTTCTTAAGTAATAGAACCCAGTACGTTGTGCTCGATGGTGAGTGTTCATCGGAGGTGAGGGTATCATCTAGAGTGCCCCAGGGAAGTGTGGTAGGTCCGCTGTTGTTTTCTATCTACATAAATGATCTTTTGGATAGGGTGGATAGAAATGTGCGGCTGGTTGCTGATGATGCTGTGGTGTACGGGAAGATGTCGTTGCTGAGTGACTGTAGGAGGATACAAGATGGCTTGGACAGGATTTGTGATTGATGTAAAGAATGGCAGTTAACTCTAAATATAGATAAATGTAAATTAATGGAGATGAATAGGAAAAAGAATTCCGTAATGTTTGAATACTCCATCAGTAGTGTAGCGCTTGACACAGTCACGTCGATTAAATATTTGGGCGTAACATTGCAGAGCGATATGAAGTGAGACAAGCATGTAATGGCAGTTGTGGGGAAGGCGGATAGTCGTCTTCGGTTCATTGGTAGAATTTTGGGAAGATGTGGTTCATCTGTAAAGGAGACCGCTTATAAAACACTAATACGATCTATTCTTGAGCGTTTGGGATCCCTATCAGATCGGATTGAGGGAGGACATAGAAGCAATTCAGAGGCGGGCTGCTAGATTGTTGCTGGTAGGTCTGATCGTCACGCTAAGTGTTACGGAAATGCTTCAGGAACTCGGGTGGGAGTCTTTAGAGGAAAAGAGGCGTTCTTTTCGTGAATCGCTACTGAGGAAATTTAGAGAACCAGCATTTGAGGCTGACTGCAGTACAATTTTACTGCCACCAACTTATATTTCGCGGAAAGACCACAAAGATAAGAGAGATTAGGGCTCGTACAGAGGCATATAGGCAGTCATTTTTCCCTCGTTCAGTTTGGGAGTGGAACAGGGAGAGAAGATGCTAGTTGTGGTACGAGGTACCCTCCGCCACGCACCGTATGGAGGATTGCGGAGTATGTATGTAGATGTAGATGTAGTTCAGTTGGTAGAGTACTTGCCCGCAAAAGGCAGAGGTTCTGTGTTCGAGTTCCAATGCGGCACACACTTTCAATCTTCCGGGAAGTTTCAAATCAGCGCACACTCCGCTGCAGAGTGAAAATTCATCCCAATCTCTACAATTATTTTGGTTCGGTGTGTCAAGCTTTCTGAGAAGCTAGTGAATCGATGTAGTTTCCTGGTCTCCAGATATAACTTCGCTCTCTCGTATAGCCACAATGATGTAGTCCTCTTATCATGAGTTAACCTCCGATATTGAGCAGCTCAGCCATTACGCCCCTTCCCCAGGTGCTTTGTTGTTTTTAAGGTTTAGTATGCTAATTCCTATCTTATCATGTGTCGATGGAATTGAACTCTGGAACTGTTACAGGAGTTTCACAGCTGGGTAGACCGCCAAAGAAATGTTTCGGGATGTGACACTTAGCCTTTGTGCTCGTCTCGTAAAGATCCTCCTGGTGTGCGTATACGGATACTGGGTAATTTGTTACTTGTTACTTCTTCCCTGAAAGCCTGCAGAGATTTCGCATACTGTTCTGTTTCAGACTATTATAGATTTCCTCAAACGTATTGAAGTAATATGTGTATTTAATTAGTTTCATAATTTTGAACGTTTGCTTTTCTTCGTTTTGCCAATGACATTGCACTGTTTGCCTCTGGTGCAGAGACAGTTCAGCAACAAATGGAAGAAAGAAACGAAACAAGTTTGAAAGTTGGCCTAAAAATAAATTGCAATCAGATTAAAATAATTTATAATCACCTCGCAGACAAGAAGCAGTACAAAATAACGATGAATTCAGAGACGCAGTTGATGAGTTCTTTTATCAGTGCCAGGGACAGTAAAATAATACACAAGTAAGTAAGAATTAAATAGAGTGCTTTTGATAAATTAAGCAGAATTTTCAAAACTAAGATTTCAATGAGTTTGAAATGGTAAGCTAACAATCAGTGTGCGTTATCACATTAGGTTAACGTCAATGTACAAACTTTAAATGTGAAAACTATTTTAAACCTAAGGTTATTGAGCAAATAATAGACAGAGAGGCATGATGGTAATTACTAGCAGAGACACGAAAACCAACAAATGACTAAGTGAACAGACTGAAGCTCGTTTCGACAAATTTCCCCTAATACTAATAAGTGAATATCAGTATGGCTCCTCAAGCAGCAACTCATATGATTTCCTTCACATTTTTAGGTTACCGTTGACCTATTGTCCCTTTGAGATCCCACCAGAGCCTAATTGTGCTTAAAAGGAAATCATAATCATTCAGAAGGACATCATTTGTGTCACAAATGTAATTTATGTCTCTTCAGCTCTGTCTTTTATTGAAAGCTTGCTTTCTGTACCAGTATGAGAATGATAGGATTTCGGTATTACATATTACTGGAAGAAATATATGTTTTGCCAGATATCACGATGTAAAACAGTACTATTGTTGTGATCTTTCGTCCAAAGACTGGTTTGATGCAGCTCTACACGCTAGACTGTCTTGTTCAAGACCCTAAACTGCCCTCCACTAGCGAACTGCCGATTCCTTGATGCGTCAGGATGTGTCCTACCAGCCGATCCCTTCTTTTAGTCAGGTTGTCCCATTACATTCTTTTTTCCCCAGTTCCATTCAGTACCTCTTCATTAGTTATTCTATCTCTCCATATAACCTTCAGATTTCTTTGTAGCACCACATTTCAAAAGCTTCTGTTCTCTTCTTGTCTGAACAGTTTATTGTCCACGGTTCACTTCTGTGTAGATTACGTTCCAGGCAAGTACCCCCAGGAAATGTTTTCTGCCATTTAAATGTATATTCGAAGTTGACGAATTTCTCTGTTTGGGAAATGGTTTCCTTCCTGTTGGCAGTATACTTTCATACCCTGTATACTTCGTCAATCATCAGTGACACTCAAAGAGCAATACTCATTTACTATTTTTAGTGTCTCATTTCGTAATCTAATGCCCTCAACACTACCTGGTTTAATTCGACACTATTACATCATCCTTGTCTAACTTTTGTTGAAACTCATCTTATAACTTCTTTTCAAGGCTATATCCATTCTGTTCAACTGAGCTTCCACGTCCTTTGCCTTCTCTGACAGAAGTACAATGCCATCAGAAAACCTCAAAGTTTTTGTTTCTTCTCCATGAACTTTAATTCTCTTTCCAAATTTACGTAGTAGCAAAGCATCTCTTGATGCACGAATGAACAAAATGTTCTCTTGAGGTACAAGGTTCAATACTGACAAAAGTATTTGTCCACCTGAAACTTTTACGGTCACTGTCCTACTCGATGATGTTGAATGCTGTAGCTGAGGTCATGAAGTGGTGTAGAGATCTTACTAGCTCGACACTGTATTCACCTCAGAGTGAAGGCGCTGCTATGCGGAGAGAGGAGATGTGGTTTCACGAGCGCCTCACATACTTCGTTGCGGATTGCATCAAGCGCTCGTTAATGTCTGTGGTATCGATTCGTGTTGCCAAGTTTGGTGTGCCAACACAATCTCTGTACGATATCACAATCACCAATGATTAAAATATTCTGTGTGCAACATCCCACCAGGCAGCTCCCTCTCTCATTCCTTTCCCTCAGTCCACACAATACTACTAGCTTCTCTTCTCTTCCTTTTGCGCCTCGCTGAACTATCTGAATAATTTCTTTTATCTTACAATACATTCTTCGAAACTCTTCATCTGCAGAGCTAGAAATCATATAGACTTATACTATTGTGGTGGGTGTTGGCCTTGTGGCTGCCTGGGCTGCGATAAGGCGTACACTATGCTGTTCGCCGAACCTTACCTACATTGCTATTTTGTTATTTATCACTAGCTGCAGGTTCGTGCTTCGCAAAGGAAATTAAAGAAAAGTCTTTGAATACCGTCGTTATTTAGGCTTCAGTACCTCGGTGAAACGGAAGCCCTATAGGACCACTTTGTCAACAAATTCGTTTTTCCTAACCAAGAAGCTAAAAATAAATAAAACCTATCGAGAGAAGCAAAGAAAATTGTTTTGTTATACACAAAATGAAATCAGTAAATTTGTCTATCCTAGACAAGAAAATTCAATGTTAGTTTGTATTCGTAAAGATTAAATTGCGGCATTTAATTCTGTCACAGAATTAAAATTTCGACAAATCTTCAGTCACATAGGTAAAAGAGAAACGCCGCCGTTTATTGGTTCTTTAGTGTACTACGAAGTTACATCGTGATGATCGTGTCATAAAGGTAAACATCCGAATTACTAGAATGAGGTTCGCAGGAGACCTTCTGTAAAGTTTGGAAGGTAGGAAACGAGATATTGCCAGAAGTACAGCTGTGAGGACGAGGTGCGAGTTGTGCTTGGGTAGCTCAGTTGGTAGAGCACTTGCCCGCGAAAGCCAAAGGTCCCGAGTTCCAGTCTCGGTCCAGCCAACAGTTTTAATAAGTTTCATCCGAACAACGAAGTTGAACAGACTCATAAAACTTTAAATTACGGTATTTTTTTCCTTTTTCTTTTTTTGTGATCCGATTTCTATGAAATAAAGCTTACATGTTGCCTCAAGCTACACTCAAGTTACCCGTGAAAACCCCATGAAAACTCGTTTAGTGTCTTTGGAGATTAGCGTGTTCAAACAAACAAAAAGACATGACGAATTTAGATAAAACTTTAAATCATTATGTCTCCTTTGATGAAATAAGGGCGGTGCGTTTTCCAAGCTATGCTCACCTCTCACCTGCGAAAACCCCATGAAAATTTGTGTAGCACTTTTGGAGATTAGCGTGTTCACACAGACAAACAGAAGGACACAACGGATTTACTGTTTTATTTTTAGTGCAGATAGGCCTACTCCTGCATTGCCCCTGTTCGATTTTGTATTGTAGCTCTGTACTTACCTGAAGGAAGCCCTGCTCCTCCTGTCATCGCACTTCACTAATAAGACAACTGCGTTCCCGTTACACATGTTGAGCATTCAAATCAATTTGATAATGGATTTCCAAAATGCGCTGTAAGTTATGGTAATAATACAGAATAAGTCGTTTATTGTTTCTCGTAGGTATTGCTAATTTGTTTCTTAATGTCAAAGTTTTGTCGGTGGTTTGAAGAGCAGCTTCCTTGTTTTTCTGTTTCTTCAGCTAGTGCTCGCTCTCTCCTGCTTGCGAATTCTGCTTTCTTATCCACTTGACCACATTCATCAACTGGCTTTTGAGACTTCCTTCATCGCCCAAAAAAGAACTGTCATTTTAATGTATATATTAAAATTATCGGAGTTGAGAAACAATAGCAAGTGTTCGATAGTAACAAGCTCTCTAGAAACTGTACGCAGTTCATGAGTTAAGAAGCTGCTATTCTTCAGTGAAACAGTATTATTTGACAGTGTTCAATAGTATCGAGCTCTCTGGATGTTATACGCCAGTTCGTGAGTTCAGAGGCCGGCCGGGGTGGCCGAGCGGTTCTAGGCGCTAGAGTCTCGAACTGCGTGACCGCTACGGTCGCAGGTTCTAATGCTGCCTCGGGCATGGATGTGTGTGATGTCCTTAGTTAGGTTTAAGTAGTTCAAGTTCTAGGGGACTGATGACCTTAGAAGTTAAGTCCCATAGTGCTCAGAGGCATTTGAAACATTTTGTGATTTCAGAAGCTGCTATTCCTCAGTGAAACAGTATTACTTGTACATGTTCTAATGACCTCATGTCTTGCCAGAAGCTCTCATATGGAAGAGAGGTGTATCTGGATTCTGCACAATGGTCTGAAGAGAACATCTAGTGTATGTTTAAGAAATGGAATTTGTTCATGATTACCACTGAATAAACATAATGTACTTTCAAACACCTCTGTGAGTCCTAAATGTTCTGAACTGTAACTGCAGTTTTTGCTGAGAGGTAGTTCTGGAAGTTTTTGTATGCTATTCGGACAGAAAAATAATCACTTAATGTGGTTATGAGTTGTTTCAATGTATTAAAACAGTTAAATCTATCATTAGCTAAAAGTATCCGTATTTAGTTTCTTCTTCTTTCAGTGCCTATCCGGCTCGGATGTTGACAATCATGATGGCTGTTCTTTCTAGTTGGTACCAACACGGAATAGTTCTACTAAAGACATACTGAACCAGCATCTAAGGTTGTCAAACCAAGACATTCCTCTTCTTCCAGGACCTCTTTTGCTGTCAATTTTCCCTTGAAGTACTTTTTGTAGCAAATCACATCTATTCGTCCTTGATACTGCAACTTTCGGCATTTTACCTTCTTGATTAATTTAGATGTAGTGTTTATTCTTCTCAAAACTGTTACGTTTGTCACTCTCTGGGTCCAAGATATTCTCAGGATCTGCCTATAAAGCCACAATTCAAAGATTTCCAGCTTCTTCTCCATGTTTTTATTTTAAGGTCCACATCTCTACCCCATGTAGAAGGACAGAATATACATAGCAGTGCAAAATTCTGATTTTTGTCCTTAAAGTTAAGTTATGGTTTTGAAGACAGTAGATAGCACACATTTTCTGAAATACACTAGTTGCTTTCACGATGCGAGTCTTGATTTCTTGCAAGTTATCCCAACTTCCATTTATTTTGCTTCCAAGATATGTATATTATTTTACAACCATTCTATAGTTCTTAGGTTTATAGCTAAGCTCACTCCTGTAATATATTCCCTACTTACGACCATGAGTTTTGTCTTTGTGGTGTTTATTTCAAGCCCATACTGTCAAATTCTCAGTGTGTATTAGTTTCTCAGACATCAGTTCGTAGTTTTTAAGGGATGTAACTGACTAGAAGTGCTGTTTAATGTCCCCGATAGACAATCATCTGTCAGCGTTTCATTCTTACTTTGTTTCAGATGGCATATATACGAAGTCTCAAACAGATATATTTAACAGAATATTTAACAGTTTCTTTACTGAATGAGGAAATTTAGGATATGGTCTGGGTCTCTTTTGAAGTATCAGTTAGCTATGCAGTACTGAAACACTCGCGCTTACAGAAATTTTGATTTTATGCGTCTCAAAAACCTGTTCGGAACCTGATATGAAGAATAATTCGTCACGGTACTAAAAGTGAAATGCGGTCTTTAAAAAAATATTTAGGGATTAAAAAATTTCGGTGCACTAACTGATATGTTTTTACATTTGGTCTCAGTCACACCAGATGTGAGCTCCAAGAGCTGCATACGAGAAGCATTCATTAAAGCAACTTTGAAGGGGTGTGTGTTGAAATGATAATTGTGTGCGTCGACTTCCTGAAACTATCTCTAATATCAACTCCAATCCGAGTTACAATACTCTAGAAATAGTTCATATAATATGACTTGTATGGGTGTATATTTTAATAACGGTAATCACGACGGTTTGTGACTTCATACAAACGGATATACATGTACACCATGAGCTGCTCTACATACGAGTAGAAAATCGAAGAGGAAATTAAGGGTTGATACTTTTGGTCGCAATTTTTGTAGATACGTGCTATAAGCAGCACGAAAACAGTTTTATTGGTCTCCGCATGCTAGATTTGATGAGTCTCAATTACCCTCTAAAGTTTTAAATATAGCGAGGTGTTATGTAATTGCATTGTAAGCCAGAATGAATCGTGAGCAAAAGCTAACAAGCAAAACAATTTAATTGATGCGAATGCCCGTTTAATTGGTCGCACTTCATAGTTATGTATAATGCGAGAAACAACAAAGCAGTCAGACCTTATCGGCATTCTCAACGGCGCCGTAGATCATAAGTCATTAGCGATAAGAGATTTATGAGCCGTGTGCGACGTAGTTAACAGCCCCTTCTTCCTCTATTGCACTTCTGTCACATTCGTAAGTTCTTGAGAGTCTAAAGAAGATGTAACGCCAGGATAAAACAAGCAAATTTCAAAAGTCAAGCAAATTTAAGTTATAAACGGGAAACGGTAAGAAATGGCTCCAATAATTTGCACAGATATGAAGAAAGCAAGCGAGTAAATGTGCCATATCAGTACAATGGTAATAGATTTCATGCTAATCGACGATCTTGTATAAAACAGGGCATTAGAAATCGAAGTGTTAGTGATATCTGTGATATGCTGAAATCCTTTCCTGTGTCTTGTGCAAAGAGAGCCCAGGAGCCGATGTATGCAGTTCTTCTCCATTAACAGTTTCTTAGCTGTAAACGGTATTCGACATGGTCGGAAGACTAGGGTCGGCCATTGTAAATCATGTTCACTTGGTGTTTTAGTATTTTTTGCGTATACGTCGTCGTGATATAGTGCAATGCTTTGCGTCTTCCTAAGTGACTCGAAGAGGACGTCTTTGTCTGTGTTTCGTACGTTGGCCCACAGCTCGCCTATTGCGACCACCCGTCAGAACTGTGGTTCTCGAAGAAGGAGAGCGCATGCACGAAGCTACAGGTGCTGCCCTTCGCCTCCTCGGCTGCTGCCGCTTCCTCCTCGTCCTCCATGATGCTGTAGCAGACGCGCCTGCTGCCGCAGTAACACTCGTGGAAGCTGCGCTTCTCCGACGCTGGCCCGTTGCTTCTGCTCCGCACTTCCCGTCGGCAGGCACTGCACCCACCGCGACTGCCTGCTTCGCGCTGGACGCTCTGCTGGGCTTGACAGCAGCACGGCGTCTCGGAAGCGGATGCGGCAACGCCACACTGAGCGCGCTTCGCGACATGTGTGGCTTGCCGGCCGGAAACATCCGGCTGGAAGCGATGCCGACCAAGAGTTTTACGGCACCCGCAGGAGCAGCTAGAGCGGCAGTGAGTGATATCCTCGTCGCGCGAGTCGTTAAGTTCGTACGGGATTTCCTGTTCCATTCGGCAATCTGCGTTTCTCAAGAACGCCGCACGGGGCTCTCTCTGTGTAGCACAACTCCGCGACTGATCGGCACTTCGTCGACTTTCCCACATTTCTGCCTTCTTCCAAACGGGAACAAACTTGCAGACGTTGCATTGCTTGCAAGATGTAGCTTGTGCTTGTTCCCTGTAACAGTGGCACGACAATGACGTACTAGATTTATTGATGCTGTCACTAGAAAGTTCAGTGCTTCCGATCAACTCGTGAGCATCGTCACTGGTATCCTCTTGTAGTTGGTCTCGAACTACTCTTTTACTGTGGGCGTTGTGTCTGAAGTGACGTTTGTTATCACCTTTACTGTCAAACCTAATGTCAGGCAGTAACACGTCCAATTTATCAGAACTGTACTTCCCTCGGCAACTATTCCTTAGATCCGTTTCTTTAACCACACGCTGAGGAGACTGTATACTATGTTGAGTGATTCTTCCGGGCTCTGATACTCTGTCAGGTTCGGCGAGTTTTTCTTCCTGTTGTGTCTTTCTTGAGGTGTTCTTCTGACGCCTGGAGTGCCGGGGATGTCTAGGAGCAAATCGCTTGCGGATTTTCTCACGATGGTGCTGGTCTGAGTGGTGCTCAGCCTTTTTTTTAGTTTCTTCTTCCCTCGAAGGATCGACCCGGTGATGCAACTCGTTCTCGTGAGCATTAGGACTGGAGTACTGCATATTTCTGCCTTCGCCGGCACGCGAGATGCCAGCAGGAAGATCATCTAATGATACCCTGCGATTATTCTGATTAGACGTAGTCAGACTAACAGAGTAGAGTTCCTCTTCTGGTGTTAGTGGCTCTTTATCAGAAAGTGCGAGTCGTTGCGTCGAATCCATAGTTTCTGCGATGTTTTTGTTGCTACAGCAGAGCTGCTCCGTTTTGACTCGCCCTTCATTCACAGGAAGCTGCTGGGGTATACTGTGGAATACTGGGACAATCTTCCGGCTCCAGGCAGATTTTTTTCCCTGCTTATCCTCCAGAGCCTGACAGGCTCCTTTGTCATGATCACAGCTCCTTGCTACCATCAACTTAGATGCGATGTTGCGATGGTGACTTCCATTATTTACTTCTGATAGCGGCTTGAGAGCTAACCCACACGTACGACCAGAACTCGTTGAATCCCCGCTCGTGTGACTGGCTACCGACTGTGCCATCGAAGAGTGTCTGCTGTTATGAGAATCGGTTAACACGATGTCGGGAGAGATCCACTGTGCGCTGGTCCCAGGGCTGTGAGGGCTGCGGTCGTTGTGACTGCGTTGTGATGCGCAGCCACGTGAGGGGGGAGGCCTCTCCAGTACCAGGTAGCTGGGCATTCGCTCTCCATCGGGCAGCCCGGCGTCGGCTCCGACCGGTGGACGCGATGGGTTGCCAGGCGCGCCGGTGGTCATGACCGACCCTACGCTGCCCTCATGGCCGATCCCATAGTACCTGCGGGATAACAACAATGTGAATGTCCTACGCAGATGTTACAGTTTACTACTACTAATGTGATCGTTCATCTCGCAATATATCATTCCTTAACCTCTGGAAATGTGGGTTTGGAGGGACTGCTGTGGACTGTAATTGGGGACAGACATTTTACTCTCTTGGGACAGACCTGAAGGATGGCCGCACGCTGTAGTTTCATGCTCTTGGCTGTTGGGGTGCATCCAGTGTCCGGTCGAATTTGGCATTGTCCAGCATGAAACTGATTGATTGCTTTCCCCTAATACGCTTAAAGTACACACTAGGGGAGAAAAAACTTAGTCACCCTCAAGAGAAATCATACTAATACTGCATAACAACGCCCCTCGTCTTCATAATGCCTAAATTAGGAGAAGAAGACAGATCACAAATTTCTTCAAGTATGTGATATCCAGCTGAAGCCACTCATTGATTGTATCCTAAAGAGCTACTAAACGGCGAGAATGTTGATTACCAAATTTCACACACTGCTCCAAATAACACAAATTTTTCTATGGGATTAACAATGGGCGACACAACCAGCCACCCAACGTGCCTGAGTGTTCATCAAACCAACAAGGTATGCGTTCCACCCTGCAGACATGCTTTTGTCATACTCATACCGAAAGACTGGAGTGTACACAGCATGCTCATCATGAGGACGATGAATGAAGGGCGACCCTTGATCACCGTGAATTTTGAAATAAATATCGTTTTTTATAAACGCCTTTTTCGCTTCGCAAAACGCATTGAGCACTACGTTGTTGTCTTGAAAACGCAACATCATAGTAGAAGTGGGGCAAGGGGGGGCGTCACCCCACAGGGTGCCCTGAAAGTTCTGTCACGATGATGTCATTCAACCCCAAGGTTCATGCCACCCCACTCTCCATTGTTGCCAAATTTATTCAAGGTGGCGGCGACGACGTCATCCAAGATGGCGGCATGTAAACTTGGCAACATCGGATGACGTCACCCAAGATGGCGGATTTTGGAGGGAAAAAACGCCAATTGTGCTACGTCCACTAACCTAACCTCAAGAAAAAATGGCGGGAAGTTTGAATTTTGGCGGAAAAATAGGCCAATTGTGCTACGTCCACTAACCTAAGCCTCCAGAAGAAAAAAAATGGCAGGAAGTTTGAACTCCAACAGGATAATGCATTCAATGACCGTACTTGTCTTTTTATTATTATTGATTATCATTCATTAACATTGATTATTATTTATTATTATTTATTATCATTTATTATTATTAATTATCATTTACTATTATTTATTACTATTGACCTGGCTCCACTAGAAAATTCCCTCCAAATTCAAATTCCAACACGATAATGGCTGCAAAACCTTACTTTTGTTTATTATTATTCATTATTATTTATTAACATTCATTATCATTCATTATCATACCTTGTGATTTTTTATCATTCATTATCATTTATTATTATTTATTATCATTTATTATTATTTATTATTATTGATCTGCCTCCACTAGAAAATTCCCTCCAAATTCAAATTCCAACACGATAATGGCTGCAAAACCTTACTTTTGTTTATTATTCATCATTATTTATTAACATTCATTATCATTCATTGTCATTTATTATCATTCATTATCATTTATTATTAAAGACCTACCTCCACTAGAAAATTGCGCAAAATTCAAATTCCAACACGATATTCTCTCGAAAACTGTACTTCTATTTATTATTATCATTCATTATTTATTCAAGATGTCCGATTTTCTCGTCGAGAAAGCCATTTTCCTTACATCCATAACAAAAATCTATCACAAGTTCAAATCCCAACACCATAGTTAATCACACGTACGAACTTTCTCCGTCACTTATCTTTTTTTTCACTGGTAGCCTATCATAATCACGTCAAATAATAAACTGCAATTATAGTAATGTAATTCACGTCCTTTGATTTTGCAGGGGGGATGGGACTGATGACTTTATTTCAAGCAGTACAGTCATCATTTGTTCTCCAACACAGTCATCACACACATCTTTGATATCACAGTGCTGTCACCACGACGTCCGTGCTCCAACTGAATTAGTTCAAATCCTCGCCACCCCCTGGCCAGCGCACACAGACACTGCCGATGTCTGTCATGTGAGGCAGCCGGCCACTAGCGCTGGGGGGGCGAGCCCAGCGATCGCTCCCACGTCGTAAACATGTTTTCGCTGGACATGCTGGAACTTGTCGAGTTTGACGTCACAGCGGCCCCTTGTGAGCTCACCACGTGTATTCGTCGCCTCCACACGTTTCCCGCCAAAATTGTCTGCCTCGGAGCTGAATCACACAATGGTCGACCGTTCGCTGCCACATTTTTGGCGTCACGTTCAAACCTGTCGATGCCGACCGCTCACCGTCCACCACGTGTCCCTGTGCGAGCGAGAACGCAGTGCTACACTTTCGGCGGCAAAGTTTGCTCGACAGTGGAATCCGCCATGACTATATAACAGCATGTTTCGACCGCACTAGAATACCCGCTAATTCACTTGCTCTCGACCACGTGTAATAACAGTACAATCGCTGCGCCGCCGCCCCGCTTACGTCACACACCATCCATACGCGCAGCGGACATAGCCTTCTGAAAATACTTGGAAAATGACTCTTTATTTCTGACATTATGGTCATGCAGATGTGTCCCACTGACTTCTCCATGCTCACACAGCGAAACTCCAAAGCGCGGCTGACGTACACGCGGCCGGCTGAGCCCCCTCCATCGACAGCTCCCTGGCCGGCTGACATCAAGCGACCAACGGTGCCCGCACAGCCAGCGCGCCAGATAGGCAGCGAGCGGCGCCTCAGAGTCCGACTACGTAAACATCTTTCGGCGCCCGCGAGCACTTAACGGTGGACACGATGGAACCTGTCGACCACGTGCTGGACAAAGGATACGTTTGGCGCTAGAGTTTTACCGACAGTGGAATCCACCAAGCCCGTATAACAGTGTGTTTGCTCGTCGCGAGAACGCTCGCTAATTCACTCTCACCACCCCGCTATATTAAATAATTTCATTTACAATTTCATATACGTATGCAAACGTGTTCAATTTCCTAATTTCAACTACTTTTCGAGGAACAGACCACCACCTCCTCCTCCTCCTAGGAAGCAGCGCCAAATTTGAAATCTGCCAATAAACAAAGCTCACTTGCGCTTCCGCCACCAACCTAAGAAAATTGCTTCAAACTAAGACACCAGCACTCAATCTCTTCCTACACGTTTCTGGTAAACAGACTCACTCTGCACTAGGTCCATGGGCTGAGGAACGAATTTACTTTATTTAGGAATGGAGTATATGTATCACACCGACATGTCCCACATCATACAGACCTGCAAAATACTCCTACATAACTCATTTATAATGTTCTAGACACACGCTTGCTAATTGTAAACAGTTAAAAATAACTCATAGCACAGTCTACAGACATGCGAACCGCTCGTAAATAATGCAAAACATTTACCTCCAAATAGCCAAACAACTGCTAATTTTCGGAAAATTATTTCAGTGCATAGGCTGATGGAAGGAAGAACGAGTTGCACGGCCAATTGCATCTTTAATGATGCCGAGCCGACTTACCTGATGCACCTCTCCACTGAATCCTCCTCCTCCTCCATTGACCGCCTCCTTACAGAGTGAGCCCTAATCTACAATAGATGTCATAAAGTGGACCCCTCCCATTCCCCCCTTCAATCCTACTGCTGCCAATGGTGCCTAAAGTACAACAACCATGTCACTGCCAGCTGCAAGAGCCCCCCTGCCTGTCCTCACAGCAAAGCTTACCACTTCTTGAACAACTGCCCAGCCTCGCTTCTCTCCCCTCCTTTAATACCTGTAATGAACCCCATCCTACCTACTGCTCGAAGTGTAAAGCGAAACCTCCTCCCATCACCCCTGAACTCACCGTCCCTGTCTGCCCTGTTAATGACCCCATCCACCCCAACAACTCGCTCTGCCCTCCCCCTATTTCAGAGGACATCATTTGCTTTGTCACCATAGTCCTCCAAAACATCAACCTCTTCTAATGCCCCCACGCCCTTTCCTAAATCGCCCTTGCTGCCCATTCTGTCTTCCACTTCACCACCTATGCCAACTACTCCCACAACGAGACCCACTTCACCTTCACCCCCCTCACCACCCTCATCTAAATCTCCCGTACCATGGTGCAACAACATTACAGCAACCTTTAACATAATATCTGCTCCCCACCCACCCACAAACTCCTCTTCCTCCACTCCCTCCATCAACACCGCATGGATGTCTTCATTCTAAATGAAACCTTCCCTCAACCCCATATTTCCGTGTCCACAGCTCCTTACACCCTCCACCACACCAATAACCCTTACCCCCTGGCATGTGCCTGGGTTGCTATTGGTTACCTCAAGCACCTACCTGTTCATCCCCAACCTCTCCTCAACAATCCTGCTGAGCATCTCGCCCTCAGCCTCTTCTTTCCCAACCTTACCGTCACTTGTGCTGCCATCTATATCTGCCCTCATAGCCCCATCCTGTACAATTTCCTGTCCCACACTGACCACACTTTATCCACCTATGTGATTGTCGCAGACCTCAGTATCCACAGCTGTGCTCCTGGTGAACTCCAGTGATGGCATTGGTTTATCACCACCCTCCAGGGAGACCTGGTTCCCCTCCCCCAACACACCTGCCCCAAATCCAACACCACATCCTAGCCTCTCACAAACTCTTTGGGCGCATCACTGCAGACGTCCTTGACGTAATTGGCAGTCATCATGCCTCCAAACTCCTCACTATCTCTGATGATCGACATCCCCACCATGTTCCTCATCTTGACATTCCTCCTATACTTGTCCACGACTACTCCCTCGCCAACTGCGATACCTACTTGGACTCCATACACACCCAGGTCAAGCGCCACAATCCTACCCTCCAATCTCCTGATGACATCTCAAGAACCGCTGTCTTCCTCCACCAGACCTTGTCTGACACTGTCGCCACCCATATTCCTACCACAGCCATCCACTCTCACCACCCAGCCCTGACCCCACAGGCCATCCTTCTCCTACACGAATCCCGTCATCTGTACTGCTCCTTCCTCCTCGCTTGTGACTGGGACACAATCACCCACCACCAGCAATTACAATGCTGCATCCGCAACATGCTTATTGTGAAGAAACGCCGATGCCTATCGACAGACATGCACACAACTCAACACCACACTCCTGCTAAACTCTTCCGAAGTATTGGTCTGCTTTCCACCGCCTTACTGGGAACTGCCCTACCCCACAGTACCCTCTCCCCCTTGACGACCACCCCTTTCCTGACAACCTCAGGAAGGCCAATCACTTTGCCTCCCACCTATCCAATGTCTTTTCCATTCCAGATGATCCCCAATTTGATTATTCCCTCTTCCCCGATGTCATCGAACATACAGATACCTCCACTCCTCCCCTTGCTCCTAGCTTCCAGTACTTGGGCCACACACCACCATCAGGACTTACCATTCCCATCACTACACAGGAGATCAGCCTCACACTCCGCACTAAACGCAACACTGCTCCCAGCCACCGAAAACCTCCTGCATCCTGATGTTCTCCATACCCGACAAGCCTCCATCTGATTCCTCTTCCTATCGCTCTATATATCTCACCTTAGTGTTCAGCAAGCTCTTGGAATCCATCCTTACCTGGCGCATCCATCAGCACCTTTGCCGACACCACCTCCTCCCCAACACCCAATGTGGCTTGTCGATGACCAACTCCTATGCCTCACTCATCTCCTCTCCTCCCAGCTTAACTCCCATCACTCCACCATTTATGTCTCCATAGACCTCAAAAAGACCTACGACCATGTATGGCACTCTGGTCTCCTGTTTAAACTCCAGACCCATGCCCTTCCTATCAACTATGTCCATCTGATTGTCTCCTTCCTCTCCTGCCACCCTTCCTATGTTACCATCCATAACGCTGATTCCCACATCTTCTACCCCTCCATGGGTCTGCCCCAGGGCTCTGTCCTCTCCTCTACCTTCTGTACATGACAGATATGTCCCAACCCCCCCCCCCCCCTCTGGTCCACCTCCTGCAATATGCTGATGACACCGCCTTCCTTGCCCTTGTTCCTACTCTCCAACAGTCCCAACACCTTCTCCAGAATCACCTTGAGCTTTTTACCACATGGTGTAACCAGTGGCTCCTCAGCATCAATCCTTCTAAGACCCAGGCAATCAACACAGGTTGTACCACCACTCGCTCCTTCCAGCTCCTCGATTTTCACCTTACCATCTTCACTTGTCCTTTCTGCTTCTCCCCCACCCTCACCTACCTTGGACTCACCATTGACCATCACCTCATCTGGATCCCTCATCTCTGCTCTATCCAATCCAAAGCCCACAAACCTCTCCGTCTACATAATCTCCTCTCTGGCCGGACATGGGGGTTGAACCCCTCTACCATCCTCCACATCTACAAATCCTTAATCTGTCCCATCCTCTGTTATGCCAGTCCTGACTGGATATCCGCCCCCCCCCCAAATTCTATAAGTCCCTCCAGATTCCCGAGTGCCATGCACTCCGCCTACCTAGCCTTCTGTATGTGCCTCCCATCCCCCTCGCGGATCCTCTATGGCCTGATTCCTTTCCCCCATCTGCTCCTTTTCCTCAAACATGTCTGCGTCCTCTACATCTCCCACTGACTTGATCCTCCTCATTGCCTGCTTGCTCCTCTCCTCTCCAACCCCTACCCACTGCCTTGCCTTCACCACTGTGTTCCCCCTACCCTCCACATCCACACCCATCATCTCCTTTCCTGAGGTGGCTTCCATCAACTCCCCTCCCGGATGATGCCCTCTCTCCCTCCATTTATCCCTCCTATCAACTATGATCCTCACCTCCCCCTCCCTCCCTCTGTCCTTTTCCTGGGCTCCCTCTCCCCCCTTCCATCCTATTTTTTCTCCACCTGCACATTCCTTGACTACGTTCTCTCCCCCTGAGTCCTTTTTCTTTCCCCTCCACTGTCTTCCCCACTCCTTTCTCGCATCCGGCCTGCTCACGCCCTTTTTCTGTGCCCTCCCCTTCCATTGGCCCCCCCTCTTTTTCTTGCTTTTCCTCTCCTCCCCCTTTTTCCCCCCTCTGGGTCCTCCTCCCCATACACCTTCATACTCTATAGTGCAGTGTTTCTGTGAGTGTTCAGTGTTGTGCGTCTCCTTTTTAAGTGTTGCGAACAGCCACCATAATGTTGCTAGGTGTGTTTTTAACTGTTGCGAACAGAAACCAGACTGTCACCATGTTTTTTCATTGTGCCTGTCTGTTTACTATGTGTTTTCATCAGCATCACCGACCCATTGTTTTTATATTTTCTTCGCATCTCTTTCGCCATGTTTCCGTTTTTAAAAGTCGCAGTTTTATCGCCTGCTTTTATTGTTATGATATCTCCAAATTCTGTTTTTTAAACTTTTCTGTAGGCTGCAGAGCGGCGTATTGTGCTGCTGCTGAATCTAATCCAATAAAGAAACAAAGAAAAAAACGGCTCACTGGCAGATGGCTATGTTACTGTTTCTAAAATAGCAACCATCCATTCCACACAAATTGTTGTTGTGAATTACAAGCATAATACTTGAATCTAATTTTTTAGTCCTGAGCCCCTGTACAAAAAATGTTCAATGCCAGAAGGACGAATGTGCGGCTCTTGATTTTTCAGTCTGTAAGCAGAACGAAAATGTCGGTTATACGTTATTTTCATGTGGTACCACGGACTTCTCGAAAGGTGTGGCGATCCAGAACTTCACCACAACAGAAAGGAGGCTATCCCAGTGGGAACACTGGGTGCAGCACCTGTATCCCAGCCCCTCAGAGCAGCACAGAGATTCGCGGTATCCAGTCAGCTACCATGGAAATGGCATGTCCGGAGGGCCCTATCCCTCCCTCCAGTGTTTATTTAAATAAAGACACAAGTGGAAAGATCCAGACTTAGAGTTAGGAGAATCAATATACACCTCTGGGCGACTTACAGCTGAGGGGAGGGGGTAGTGGCGGGGGGGGGGGGGGGGACATGTTAAGTTAGGCAGCCTTTCTTTGTCTGACAGACAGGCCTGGACCTGCACAAACACCTTTTGTTTCTGGAAATCTGACGTTATAGAAAATGCATAAAGCCAGGGCCAGTATCCCAGGTCTTGGATTCTGAGGTCATAGAGCCAGGGGCAACATGCAAAGACTGACAACTTGAATTCTAACATGACAATGCACGGATTCTGACCTCATACAGCTGCACTGGTATGCCTCGTTCCATGTTGGATCACCCTCTTGGATTTTTAAATTTTCGTCGATTCATACTTAGGACAACAGTCCTACTTACACAAGTGTAGAGGAAAAATCCCACCAAAATTTGAATTTGGCACCAAGATTTGAATTTTCTGCTGTTTTATACGTAGGGTAGTTGACCTTTGTCAGAGAGGGGAGGAGTGTGAATGGGAAATACCAGGACTTCATTGGTGATACAATCTGCACCAGAACACCCACCACCTATTTACTATGGCCCTTAATGTTTGGGGGCGTTTTTCGTACCATGTACAAATGTTCGTACCGTGAACATAAATCATGACTTTTACCTGTACTTTCTCGGGGATTTAATGTTGCCTTTTCTTCTACATCTTCTTGATGAATATACTGTGAATACTCCCATCGTCCAGGATGACAACAGCCACATTCTCAGCGCTACATACGTATGTTCCTGTTTGACAAACACTCGGACACTCTGTCACGTCTCGACTGGTCTGTTTAATCTTCCGAGCTTAATGCCATAAAAAGTCTGGGAATGTTAGGAACAGCACATGAAATGCAGCAATAAACATCCCTACAATAGGGTAGCTCTACTGGATCATATCATGAATGTCTGGTTTTAGCTGCGTGTGACATACCTCAATAAGCTTTTGGACTCCCTTTCTCTCAGAAATGAGGCCACAATCAGGGCTAGAGCCTGTGTTACACTGTAACAGTGGTGTGGTGTCCCTTGGGGCGACTCGTATATGCCTGGTCTATTTGTGTGTCAAATACAGTAATTTTTGATTCTGTAACTGTGAACCATTTAAAAAACAAAATAAAAGCAAAGACAGATGTTCAGATGTGTGTGAAATCTTATGGGACTTAACTGCTAAGGTCATCAGTCCCTAAGCTTACACTCTACTTAACCTAAATTATCCTAAGGACAAACACACACACCCATGCCCGAGGGAGGACTCGAACCTCCGCCGGGACCAGCCGCACAGTCTATGACTGCAGCGCCTAAGACCGCTCAGCTAATCCTGAGCGGCAAAAGCAAAGACAACTGATGGGTTTAATCGTTATTATTCTACAACTATCCTTATTAAGAACCTACACTCCTAACTTCTAATGTCACTGGGTGAGTTCCAGTGTAAACAGAGCATAAGAAAATGTCGTAACAGTGCCAACAACTGCACAGCTCATCCTACATACGAATGACGCATTCTCCTGGCCTATGCAGTGGCGATAAGTCATCCTCATAGTCAATAATCGACCTTGACGAATGATACAAAATTAATTTGGAAACAATTCACAAGTTGTATGCAAGCGTTCCACAGCTAATTGTAGCTTTTGTACAACATAAATTTGGGTCAATCCTGTTTTAAACACTTTGGCTTAGCTGTTTCTATTGGTTTGATAGGCATCTGTACTTGTGTTACCTGAACGACCGTAACACAGAATAGCACGTCAGTTTATAGTACTCTAAAACACTAGGAAGCGTTGCAAATAGATGCAATTCACATATTATTTAGACCACCGGTCGTCAAACTTTTTTACTCAAGAGCGAATGTGGGAGGGAGGCGGCACCTCGATGTACCTATCTTATTACTAATAGGTAATCTACATAAATTAGTATGCGGTAAGCCCCCAATAGACCAGCTACTGTAAGAGCGCTACAAGTTGGTCGCCGGACCCCAGGCTCAAGTACTGATCGTTAAAAGTGTTTACCATTCGGAACTGTTCTCTGTTTCATATTGCTGCCACCCTCAGCGGCCCCAAAACTGTGAGACTCTAATCATCTGGCGAGGCGTTGTTGTGTTGTCCGAGTGACTGGATGATTACTGACTGACAAGAATAATTCTCCTGATATTGCACCATACGTTTATTATATGAGACACGATCACAAATGTTTGCTAAATATTTTGAATGACGTTTTTCTTTCACTTGTTGCACTTTGTTACAACAGCCTTAATTAAATTTCATATTCCTTGATAAAAATAAACTGACGGAAAAAATTGCAACACCGAGAAAGAGTTATGTGACATAAACGATAGTTGGTAGGCGTGTTTCTACATCTGAAAGATAATATCTATACAAATTCCGCGCCAGTGGCATAAGAGTGGCGCTAGTAGCAGCGCTATGGGGATGCAAATCAGTTTTGCTTTAAATACACGCTGCAACGGTCGTGAGCGTTAGTTACCTTTGAGATTGGAGGTGGTAAGTTGACATTAGTGAAGAATGCCTTTAAGGTGACAGCATCTCACTGTTTCAATGAGGTAGTGTAATAGAGCTACGAGAAGCTGGATGTTCTTTCTATACTGCAGACACACATGGCAGAAATGTAGCCACTGTACATGACCGATAGCGTCGGTGGTCGCGGGAATGGACGGTCGCACGAAGACCGGGCTCCGGATGGCCACGTGGCACTACTTAGAGGGACGATCATCTTGTTCGGCGTAAGGCTCTGACGCATCGTATGGCATCTGCAGCAGCTGTTTCAGCAGCGGTTGGCACTACAGCGGCACAATGAACTGTTAAAAACTGGTTGCTTCAAGGCTAGCTCAGAGTCAGATGCTCTGTAGCGTGCATTCCACTGACGCCAAATCAACGCCATTTTCGACTTCCTTTGTATCAAGCGAGAGCTCATTAAAGGCAGGGTGGAGGTCTGTTGTGTTTTCTGACGAAAGCGTATTCTGCCAAGCTGCCAGTGTTGGCTGGAATGGGGTCAGTTGAGGGCCTGCATCCAATCTGACGCATGCTAAACACATCGGACCTACACCTGGAGTTATGGTCTGGGGTGCGACTTCGTATGACAGCAGGAGCACACTCGAGGTTATCCATTTACACCCTGACTGCAAGTTTGTACGTCAGTCTTGTAACTAGACCTGTTGTACTGCCATTCATGAACAGCATTCTAGGGGGTATTTTCCAACAGGATAACTCTCGTCCACATACCGCTGGTGTAACCCAACATGCTCTACAGTGTTGAAATGTTGCCTTGGCCTGCTCGATCACAAGATCTGTCTCCAATCGAGCACATATGGGCCATCAGTGGACGACAACTTCAACTTCATTCATAAACAGCGTTAACCGTCCCTGTACTGACAGACCAAGTGCAACAGGCATGGAACTCCGTCCCAGAAACTAACATCCACCACCTGTAAAACACAATGCATGCAAGTTTGCACGTTTTCATTCAACTTTCTGGCGGTCACACCGGTTATTAATGTATCAGTATTTCAGATTTGCAATGTCTTATCTCGCACTAACATTAACTTGCGACCATGCCATGTTAATCACTTAAATGTGTTATCTAGACAAATGTATTCCAGAAATTTCATTAGTCTACTTTAATTTTTTTGTGTTGCAATCTTTTTCCATCAGTGCATGTACTGCATTTTAAGATGAGTAGCGTTATGATGCGCACTGACGAATCTCTGTTCCTTCCAGTTGAAATTTATGCTGTAGCAGCTGTTCAGTATGAGGTACACGCGCCCGTTAGTTGTCAGTACTGGAAAACAAACAATAAAACATTCCTCCCGTCACATCCTTTAACGCCACAGTGGCCGCGCTACTTCCCTCTCTGCCCCTGAACTAAGCGGCCAAGTCTACTTGTTATTTGCTCGTGCCCGAATTCACCAGCGTCAGTTAAAAATTAAGTTCCTCTTCAGGTATTACTGAACCTACAAATATTTCTACATCTACATCTACATCTATATCCATACTCCGCAAGCCACCTGACGGTGTGTGGCGGAGGGTGCTTTGAGTACCTCTAGCGGTTCTCCCTTCTATTCCGGTCTCGTATTGTTCTTGGAAAGAAAGATTGTCGGTATGCCTCTGTGTGGGCTCTAATCTCTCTGATTTTATCCTCATGGTCTCTTCACGAGATATATGTAGGAGGGAGCAATATACTGGTTGACTCCTCGGTGGAGGTATCTTCTCGAAACTTCAACAAAAGCCCGTACCGAGCTACTGAGCGTCTCTCCTGCAGAGTCTTCCACTGGAGTTTATCTATCATCTCCGTAACGCTTTCGCGATTACTAAATGATCCTGTAACGAAGCGCGCTGCTCTCCGTTGGATCTTCTCTATCTCTTCTATCAACCCTATCTGGTACGGATCCCACACTGCTGAGCAATATTCAAGCAGTGAGCGAACAAGTGTACTGTAACCTACTTCCTTTGTTTTCGGATTGCATTTCCTTAGGATTCTTCCAATGAATCTCAGTCTGGCATCTGCTTTACCGACGATCAACTTTATATGATCATTCCATTTTAAATCACTCCTAATGCGTACTCCCAGATAATTTATGGAATTAACTGCTTCCAGTTGCTGACCTGCTATATTGTAGCTAAATGATAAAGGATCTTTCTTTCTATGTATTCGCAGCACATTACACTTGTCTACATTGAGATTCAATTGCCATTCCCTGTACCATGCGTCATTCGTTGCAGATCCTCCTGCAAATCAGTACAATTTTCCATTGTTACAACCTCTCGATATACTACAGCAAAAGCCTCAGTGAACTTCCGATGTTATCCACAAGGTCATTTATGTATATTGTGAATAGCAACGGTCCTACGACACCCCCCTGCGGCACACCTGAAATCACTCTTACTTCGGAAGACTTTTCTCCATTGAGAATGACATGCTGCGTTCTGTTATCTAGGAACTCTTCAATCTAATCACACAATTGGTCTGATAGTCCAAATGCTCTTACTTTGTTCATTAAACGACTGTGGGGAACTGTATCGAACGCCTTGAGGAAGTCAAGAAACACGGCATCTATCTGGGAACCCGTGTCTATGGCCCTCTGAGTCTCGTGGACGAATAGTGCGAGCTGGGTTTCACACGATCGTCTTTTTCGGAACCCATGCTGATTCCTACAGAGTAGATTTCTAGTCTCCAGAAAAGTCAATATACTCGAACATAATACGTGTTCCAAAATTCTACAACTGATAGACGTTAGAGATATAGGTCTGTAGTTCTGCACATCTGTTCGACGTCCCTTCTTGAAAACGGGGATGACCTGTGCCCTTTTCCAATCCTTTGGAACGCTACGCTCTTCTAGAGACCTACGGTACACCGCTGCAAGAAGGGGGGCAAATTCCTTCGCGTACTCTGTGTAAAATCGAACTGGTATCCCATCAGGTCCAGCGGCCTTTTGAGCGATTTTAATTCTTTCTCTATCCCTCTGTCGTCTATTTCGATATCTACCATTTTGTCATCTGTGCGACAATCTAGAGAGGGAACTAAGTGCAGTCTTCCTCTGTGAAACAGCTTTGGAAAAAGACATGTAGTATTTCGGCCTTTAGTCTGTCATCCTCTGTTTCAGTACCATTTTGGTCACAGAGTGTCTGGACATTTTGTTTTGAACCACCAACCGCTTTGACATAAGACCAAAATTTCGTAGTATTTTCTGCCAAGTCAGTACATAGAACTTTACTTTTGAATTCATTGAACGCCTCTCGCATAGTCCACCTTATACTACATTTCGCATCGCGTAATTTTTGTTTGTCTGCAAGGCTTTGGCTATGTTTATGTCTGCCGTGAAATTCCCTTTGCTTCCGCAGCAGTTTTCTAACTCGGTTGTTGTACCACGGTGGCTCTTTTCCAACTCTTACGATCTTGCTTGGCACATACTCATCTAACGCATCTGTTTGTTACTGAGCACTCCTAAGAATTAGTTGACAATTTTCTGTTCGGCAGTTAGTTGGTAGATGTATATTATTACAAAATATGACTGGGAACCGCGGGCCGTACGAGCACCTGATTCGGAGCGCATGGTGCCCGCGGACCGCAGTTTGACGACCACTGGTTTAGACATAAATGCTCTGTCGGCCACTGGCGAGCGCGGCCTATTTTAGAGTTGGAAAAACAAAGTACAATTTGGTACTCACCTGGTCAGGCCTCCACGGTGGTCTATTTTAATCTTCGGAGCGAATTCGAGCGGCGGCTCGTCTACGTGGGTGAGCCTCCTGGAGACGTGCACCGGCAGCGTCTGCGTCTCGACGCTCTGCCTCTCCACGGGGTCCCTCCAGCTGTGGATGCTCACGTCCAGCTGGTTGACGGTCCTGCGGAGGGGTCCTATCCGCGGCCAGCACGGCTCGCTGTGTTCGTACTTGAAGTAGCCACCCAAGAGCAGCTGCATCACGGCATTGTCCTTGCTCAGCAGCGCTCTTCCGGCAAAATCGCTCGCCGTACTACTCTGAGCCGAGACGTTACCTTCTTCAGCATTCCTGCTCTCTAACTGCTGCGAGTCGCATTGCGGTGTCTCTGCCCCGAGTTCTTTGATATCGTTAATGTCACTTTGACCAGCTTGCAGCAATATATTGTCCTGTTCGTTTTGTTCTTGTTTCTGTAGTCCTTCCTTTTCACCACGCCAGTTACGGACAAAGGCACTATCCATTTCATTCTGTCCGTATCTTTTATCCCTGCTCATCACTGTCTGGAATTCAGATACCTCATCTCTTCTACTAATAGTTTCTGTTCCTCCATAAACATACCCCCATTCATTAGGCATGCCCCCCTTATCCGCATCCGTTCTTTTCTCTTTTGTATGATTTAGACGCGTGTTTGCTTTATACACTTGATCCTTTTCAGTTTCATAAGTGTCAACTGTCAATTTTTTTGAGAAAATGTCACACATACGACGTTGTTCCTGATTATTTTCCAGCTGACGAGGATTTGCGCTGTCTTGATAGCTGTTTGTGAGCATATAATTAGGATACTGGTCCAGTGGTTCCCGCCTACTAACTGCAGTGGTATCATCTCTACCACTGAGCGTTGACTTCCTGCCTTCGTTGTTTTCAGATCTACCTTCAGCCGCCGAAGAACTTAGAAAGCTACGGGTCTCGGAACTATTACTTCGGTCGGGACCTTTGTCCCCACTGGTAACCCACCAGTCGTTGGGGCGTCGTCGAAGCCTACTGCGTGGTGTAGGGACCTCGCGGCCGACGCTGGACGCCAGCCGTTTGCTGACCACGTTATCCACCCGCTCGATGGCCAGCAGCCGGCGGTGGCGATCTTCCTCCGTCTGCAGCTGGTAGCGGGATTTGATCTCCTCACAGAAACGGCGGTGAAGATCGTTTGGGAGTTGATCTTCGCGAACGCCTCGTACCTTCCAGGGTGGAGGGCGCGGGCTCTGCGGTTTTGTGCACTGTTCTCCCTCACTGTCATCATGACGACTCTGCAAAAACACATTAAAGTCATCAGGTTTATCGGCTTAACTAGAGGACATAACTTCAGCGGGCCAGAGAGAGTGATTGTATTATTGGTTATATCCTTAGTGGTAGAAAGACGCAGACTGATATGCCATTCTGAATGATTATAGATATTCTAAAAAATCAAAAGATATTAAATGCTTCACATGATTCGTGCACATTATTATTTCAATACCATTATGAAACTACAGATGGCTCACTTCAGCATTCTAAAGCGAGTAAAGTAGTCTGCAATTCTAGAATTACGTAATAGCTATAAAAGCACCCTTCTATTACAGCGAGAATGTGCAGAGAGTTCCTTGTTTGGGGGCAGCCCCCACGGAATCTCCCGCGTCACATATTCTGTACAAAGAACAGGCTTAGCTAGAAGTTCAGGTCAGCAGTCGAAATCTTCGGTATCAAACTGGAATCGTCAACCAGGCTGGAAGACATAAAATGTACTCCAATGAAACATCATAGAAAAGTATTTTTCGAATATAATATTCTACATTCTCTTACTGGGGATGAACTTAGAAAGAATTTTTACAGAAACACAACCACTTCCACACAGGCTATTATGTTGAAATAAATACTTTCTACATCTACACTCGGCAGTCCGTGTTACGGTCTGTGGCTGAGGGTACTTCTAGTAACACCAGCATTTCCCCCCTTTTCTGTTCAATTTTCGACTAGTACAGCGGGAGAACGACTCTTGGTGTTCATTTCCCGAGAGGTAGGTGGGAGGAATTAATGAGGTGTCTGATGCTTTCAGGACCAAACACCCTCGTAGTTTCAAAGGTAAACTCCTCTGTAACGCACATTATCTCTCTAGTAGCGTCTGTTACTGGAGTTCTACGCTCTCATGCTTACCAAACAAGCACCTGACCAAATAGTCTTCTTTGGAGAATGAGAATTTTGTCTGACAGACTTTTTGTAGGTAAATTACATTTCTATGGGATCCTTGCAATGAATCTCAGACTAGCGTCTTCTTTTCGTATAATTAGTTTTGTGTGATCATTCCACTTCAGATCACCTCGACTGTTACTCCTACATATTTTACGGTTGCAACTATTTCTATTGATAATCGACGGGAGTGTAATCGAAGAGCAGTGGCTACTTCCACCTATTAACGCATAATACAGTCCATTTATTTACGTTGATGGTCAACTACCAGTCCCCGCAAGCAAGCGTTGACCCTCTGCAGGAAACCCTGCTCTTCGAAGATATCTTTATAGTTGACGATTTCACTCCTCTAAGAATGACATGCTGAGTCAGGGAGTCTTGAATCGAATACTTCATTCTGTTGTGTAGTAAACTGAGATGTAAAGCATAGAAATTAATGTGCAAATGGCCTCACATTGGGCATCATAAATTTAATACATTCAAAAAAATCGCTCTGAGCACTATGGGACTTAACTGCTGTGGTCATCAGTCCCCTAGAACTTAGAACTACTTAAACCTAACCAAACAAAGAACATCACACACATCTATGTCCGAGGCAGGATTCGAACCTGCGACCGTAGCAGTCGCGCCGTTCCAGACTGAAGCGCCTAGAATCGCTCGGCCACACCGGCCGGCAATACATTCAAGATCACGTCGATGTAATGTAAATGACAATGTTATATAAACAGCACAAACATAAATCATGGGACCAGTTTTCAAACGGCTTAGACAAGGCTCAGGAATTGGGCAATTACGAGGAGGGGTGGAGGGGGAGGGGGTTGGGGACGGAGAGAGTTAATTACCTCATCTTACCACTCAACGGAGACAGTCTTGCGTGAAGGCATGTGTGGCAGATGCGAGGTCGGCTTGTCGCGTCGATCATCCCTCGACATTCGTGTGGCGGCGAGTTGACAACCGGCAGCTTTCATGTTCCATGTTCTGCAGATTTGTGGCGACGCCCTGGGCTGCTTCACTCTTTCCTTTTTCTTCGCCGGCTGACTTAATCCCTCCTAGTAGCGTGAGCGGGGCCAACTCATTGTTAATGAGTTTGCGCTCCTGACGGCTATTGTACCCGGTAGTCGTCTCGCAGGAACATTGTTATCGTAATACAAAGAGGCTGACGGTAAAGAAGGAAAAGCAATCGGATGCTTAAAGATTGGTGCATCGGACAGGAAGGTAAATCCATTCAACACGGAGTGAGAAATGAATGAGCTAGAAAGCAGTGATTGACATCGGAATAAATTCAAGATCTGTCCCAAAGTCTGAAGACTGAGTCGCCAGTAGGTTGGGATGCCTCCAAAAGGCAAACTCATTGTCTCTTCTGATTCCTCTGACTTATCGTTTACCGTCTCATTACTGTTATTTTGTGAGGCGGCGGTCTGTTCCTGGCTTTACCTCCCACATTATCCTACTCTGCATAGCCGATCAGCATATCAGACTTTCATTTCTTCAATTTGCTTTCCGAATCGTCCTGCATTTACCATGCATTACTCGTAATTTGACGAAAGTAACTCATGAGTGATTAGGACGTAGTTGCTAGCAATATAGATGAGTGATTATATTGGATTTTGGTATCAAGCTTACTTCTGGTGACATTCAGATTTCTCAGTTCACATCTGCGTTCGGCAAATGGGACATCCTATGACTGTTGAATGACAACCTTCTTACGCTCTGAAGAGTTACAAGTCAGTCAAACCCGGTTTTCCCTAGTAACTAAGTTCCCGAGAGGACAGCACTGTGACGAGCTGCAGCCTGTAGTTTATCTGCTGACCACGTGTCGTCAGTGGGAGACAGACCTGAACGCGCCCAGGCGAGCTTTATGTAGGCCTACAATAACAACCGGTACCTCACAGGTATTTGGGTTGAGATCCGGCCCTCGTTAACGCCATCAACGGCCGGTTCTGACCGTCCACAGCGAAACTTCCTGCTGTATTTGCTCTAGTAGCCGTATTTCGCTAAGCCAGAATTAATGCCACACGTGAACTTCGAAAATCTCCCCAGCGCTCCTACCATGGGAATGTGCTGATAGCCTTCCTAAAATTTGTAGAATTTCCCATAGTGGAGAACCGGCCGTGGGAATCTTCGCCAGGTCCCTGTCATTGGCTGATGCGTGTTATATTCTGAAGGGATTGGCAGTCCACTTAGGCCTTTTTGCTGATTAGTCTCGGAGGAGTTTTAGCATGTGCTGTTCCGAGATAAGGAGGAAATCTCACGGGCTGGAGTGGACAGTTCTGAAAACGCTGCAAGTTTATACTTCAACTCGTCCATGTCTTTGAGATTATTCGGCCGCGTCGGTATCGACAAGATGATGTTTTCAGCTTTACACAGTCAACTCGCTACAACCAGCGGCGCAGTCTATTAGCGGTTCTCGCGCCTCAGTGGTCGGCGGTCGGCGCTACCAACTTGGGCTACGATTACCGTAGCCACGGTTAAGAGTGCAAATTGGTATGAGCGCTTTCAATTTCAGGTTGTGCTGCAGAGTGGAGAAACAGCGGCTTAAACACGGTTTATAGCTCAGTTACTGTTTCTGAGGCAATGCTTCAATTACTTGAAGTCATAGATGTTTTTTCTACGAGTCAACTTATCTTTTCTTGCGGGTTTTTCACTCGATTGCCACTCGTGAATTAATTAATTGACGTTGTCAGCTCTAGGTCTTGCCACTATTCTAACGATTTTTCAACTTTTTAATTGCAATTCCATTCCGGTTGTGTACTATGTTGATGTCATGCTAATTTGATACTTTTTCTACCACGGTTGAAATTATTATTTGTGTGTCCGCAGATATTTTGTGGCCACCATTTTAGTCGACTTGTCCATTATAATACTGGTGGCGATCCTTTGTAATTAATTACTCAATATACATATTGTTAAAGAGAGCCTTATTTCAATAGCTCTTGTTTTTCCAGTATATTCGTGAAGTTTTCTGATTTACCTAGCTTCTTATTGAATAAAAATAAAACCTTACCTTCTCCAACGGTTCCAAGAAGTAGTTCTTAGGTTACCCTTCTTGTTGATTGTCCGAATTCTCTACCATTAGCTACTGGACGAGGCTGCCTGATAGTTTCAGGCATTTATCTCAGCGGTTTTGCATACCCCTAGTAAATTCGTTGAGGCGGTGTCTGCTCACAGAAGACTAACTTCTGGCAACTTCCCTGTCAGACATCTTTAACTCATGACTGTCTCTCCACCGTCTCTCTGCTCGACGGTTTGATTCTGACTGACTGCCTCGGAGAATGTGTTTTCGCTGCTCTTTTTTCGCAGTTTTGTAACTGATATCTCTTCCCCTGTGCCTCAGGACTCTGAATTTTCCGTTATATCAGCTTTGCAATCGAACCCACTGACCTCCCAGCCTTTGTGAAGGGTGAAACTTTCCAATTTTGCTGTGACTGGCATGTAAACAGGGAACTCTCATCTCCTTCTCACGCTGTTTCTCTCTGTGGAATTTCTCAGTGCTGACTGTGATTTCACGAGTGATTTGTGTCACGTGTTTGTCCGTATTCCTAAGTTGTCAAGAGGGCAACCATACAATAGCAAGCCCCACTTGTTTGTAACAGGAATGCTTGTGTTTCGCTCAAGTATTCACAGGTGCACGTGACTTAGTGGCTTCCCTATTGCTGTCCGTCAGACTTGACATGCGGCAGCCCTTTCCTGTACGAGGGAAAAACTTCAGTTAAGCCAACCCTGCTGGCTCTTGAGAAACTCTCACGCACTGGTTGCAGCTTAAACTTCTCCCTCGATCGCAGCGTCCAACCGCGAAGCGTTACAGTACTGTTGGTTCAAATGGCTCTGAGCACTATGGGACTTAACATCTGAGGTCATCAGTCCCCTAGAACTACTTAAACCTTACTAACGTAAGGACATCACACACATCCATGCCCGAGCCAGGATTCGTACCTGCGACCGTAGCGGTCGCGCAGTTCCAGACTGTAGAGCCTAGAACCGCTCGGCCACTCCGGCCGGCTAAGTTCTAGGGGACTGATGACCTCAGATGTTAAGTTCCATAGTGTTCAGAGCCATTTGAACCATTTTTTTCTTATGAGAAAATCGATACTCTGATTTTACTATATGACATTTAATAACAGAAGTCAAAATGGGAAAGCAGATACACGAACAATATAAAAATCGCCTTGAGGTCTGAGTTTACTGATTTCCCTTTATATTTGAGGCAGTTCCACAATATTAGGAAACTTGTGCCAAATTCTTTCTTTTCTGAAGGTTGCGACGCCCAAATACCAATTGTAAATGAGGGAAAACTGCCTGTGTCTCTGAGGTAACTTGTATTTATATTACTGACAAATATAACCTAACAGTAAATTTAATTATTAGGATATTCATCAACTAGAAAGTAAGAAGTAAAGAACTGCATAACTACTTTACAAAATTAATTAAAATGAGTGTTGACAATGTTTATGAGTCGAGCTTCAAATCCAGCAGAGGATTTAATTAAGAATAAATAATTAAGAATAAAGTAAGAAGTAATTAAGAATAAAGAGTAATTAAGAAGCGTCCAGGATGAACTGCTGTTTTCTGTAGAGTAACAAGGAGGTATTACTACTACTCATATATAGCTGTGCCTGTGTTGGTTGCATGCATGTCTGAAGAAACAGGCACTGCTGCAATCGTCAGGTGCATGAAAAACAAGGATTATATTCGCATATGGGACTATGGTGAAACACCAGCTGCACAACTGATTGGTGACAATGAAAATTTGTGCTGGACCGGGATTTGAAGCTGGAATTCCCGCTTTACGTGAGTGGTCGCCTTAACAATTTTTTTTTTTTAATTTGCTTTAACGAAAGAAGAGGAGTTAGTTTCAGGCTGTTGGAGACACAGGTGGGCGGAGTCGAAACCGAGTCCTGTCCAGGATGCCTCCTCTTCCCGTCCCGGAACCGCCCCCTTCGATTTTTTTTTTTTTTTTTTTTTTTTTTTCGTGGAGCAGGAAGGCAGGGTAAACAAACAATCTTTATTCATACAATTGTGTTCTCCTCGGGATAGAGAAAGTATCGAAACAGCAAAAACAAATTTAAAGCATAAAAACAACGTAAAGGCCGGCCTTCCTGAGGAACCAACATTAGACACTATACCCGCAGCCACTAGTGACAAGACGTCCGGGGAACCTCCTAAACTGCCATTGGGTCCGGGCACGTCTTTACACAGAAAGGATCCGTATGGTTCTGTCATTTGTTTCGGTCTGTGCTCACATGCACTTTACGTTAACTTCTCATACCAGGCAATCCCCAACTGCAGGGAAGATCCAAGAAGTCACTAGTCAGATAATTAGTGAAGCGGTAGAGCGAGTGGCTTTGGAGACGAGCGAATCGTTCTAATGGGAAGATCCAAAAATTGAGAAAATGCTCGTCACCATCCCAGTGAAGATACAATATGGTCAAACCATTGCCGGACTCTGTGGCCGAGCAGTTCTAGGCGTTTCAGTCCGGAACCGCGCTGCTGATGCGGTCGCAGGTTCGATTGTGCCTCAGGAATGGATGTATGTGATGTCCTTAGGTTAGTGAGGTTTAAGTAGTTCTAAGTCTAGGGGACTGATGACCTCAGATGTTAAGTCCCATAGTGCTTAGAGCCATTTGAAACATTTTCAAACCATTGATCCACCTCTTCAGCTATCCGGGCATGCTCCCGTGACAGACCCAAATTTCCATGAGTCACAACTCACATAAAGGAAGATATCCAGATTCAAGTACCGGTTCGACACAAATTTTCACTGTCATCAATCAACTGTGAAGTTGGAGTTCCACCATATTCGCAAATGCGAATAAAATTCGTGCACAACAAGGAAGTGTAGCGTTGTACGATTGAGTGGTATGGATTGCTGTGCTGGAGGACTAACGTCCAGGAGAGATGCTCCAGGGACGTGACGCGCGGGCAGTAAACTGTATCTTCAGCAGTACATGGCGCAGGCTGAAGTACCACTATACGGCCAGCCTTATTCTGCGTCGCCTGCGTCCCAGTGCGAGTCTGACCTTAAGGAGCTGTTGCTCAGCACAGTCCAATCCAAATCTCCACAACCTTTCATTTCATATATCTCCACTTGCTCCTCACTTTTTTGCCCTCCAATCAGTTCCATCTTTTTAATTTTTTTTCCATTTCTACTTATTCTCCTAAGCCCTCCCGTTTCACCCTCTCTCTTCTTCTTCGTGGCGGAGTGGTTAGCACAATAGACTGGCGTTCGTGAGGACGACGGTTCAAATCCGCGTCAGGTCATTCTGACTTAGATTCCCCGTGATTTCCCTAAATCGCTTCAGGCAGATGCCGGGATGGTTCCTTCGAGTGGTGTGTTGGGGCTTGTGGGCGCTCAACATCGAGGTCATCAGCGCCCTGACACACATTAAAAGGAACGAATGTGGACAGACCTAAGAAAACTAAAGCACATACTCAAAGAAAGCAGGAAAAGAAGGAAAATGCTACATACGAGGTGTGGCTAGAAAAAAACCGGACTAGTACTGGTGAAACAATAAAACTAATGCAATAAGGCTGAAAGTCGCGTGGCCTGTCACGTGACTCTCGCTCCGCCTACTGCTCGAGTTTCATCTGCCTCCTGCACTCAGTCTGCCCGTGGCGTCTGTTTTAAGTAGTTGACGTTTTGTCTGTGCGTCGGAAAATGTTGAGTGTACAGAAAGAACAGCGTGTTAACATCAAATTTTGTTTCAAACTAGGAAAATCTGCAAGTGAAACGTTTGTAATGTTACAACAAGTGTACGGTGATGATTGTTTATCGCGAACACAAGTGTTTGAGTGGTTTAAACGATTTAAAGATGGACGCGAAGATACCAGTGATGACACTCGCACTGGCAGACCATTGTCAGCAAAAACTGATGCAAACATTGAAAAAACCGGTAAACTTGTTCGACAAGATCGCCGTTTAACAATCAGAGCAGTGTCTGAGTTAACAGGAGTTGACAAGGAAAGTGTTAGGCAGATTCTTCATGAAAGTTTCAACATGAACAAAGTGTGTTCAAAAATGGTTCCAAAGTGTCTCACAATTGAACAGAAGGAACGCCGAAGAATGATTTGTTCTGACATCCTGGAAAACATTGAAAGTGATCCCACCTTCTTACAAAATCGATGCATTGGAAAACTCCTGGTTCTCCGCGACAAAAAAAAGTTCGAATGTCAAAATCGAAATTCAAGGCAATGATGAATTTTTTTTTTTTTTTTGACATCAAAGGGATTGTGCACATTGATTGGGTACCAGAGGGGCAAACAGTGAATCAGCATTACTACATTAGCGTCCTGGCTACCCTACGTGAGCGAGTACGGAGAAAACGGAACGATTTGTGGAGAAAAAAGTCATGGATCCTTCACCAAGACAATGCCCCAGCTCACAGTGCGTTGTCAGTGAAGACGTTTTTGGCAAAACACAACATTCCCATCTTAGATCATCCACCCTACTCACCTGATTTGGCATCCTGTGACTTTTTTCTTTTCCCTAAAGTCAAGTCAGCTTTGAAAGGAACTAGATTTGAGACTGTTGAAGCAGTAAAAGAAAAAGCGACGGAAGTAATGTATGGACTTACCGAAAATGATCTGCAGCATTGCTATGAACAGTGGAAAATTCGTATGGAGCGGTGTAGAGACCGAGGAGGAGAGTACATTGAAGGAGATAACATGAAATTGTAAATAATTGTAAATAAATGTTTTTTCCAGCATCAGTCCGGTTTTTTTCTAGCCGCACCTCGTAAGAAAGATAAGCCTAAGGAAAGGGGAAACATAGCAACAAGAATGTAACAGGAAATTGTTATTGCCTGGCCACTTACGTAAAATATGGGCGAGCTTGTCACACAGTGAGCAAATTAAAATCCTCCCCCTAAAATCTTTGTAAAAACATTTCACAGGGCACAGAACTTTAAAACTTTAACCACATTCGTCCGAGTGTTGCCTAAAAGAGATGGCAGGTCCGCTGGCAAGTCAGCAGCGACCCGCTGGTCAGAAAATAAAACGGAATCCAATAAAACGTGGCGCACAGTGACCTGGACGCCGCTAGCACCACACATTGGAGGGTCCTCTCGCCGGAGCAGGAAGCCATGCGTCATAGGGCTGTGGTCTATTCGAAGCCGAGAGAGGAGAACCTCGTCCCGTCGATGGGGCTGAAAGGAAGTACACCACACACGCGTTGTGGGCTTGACTATACGGAGCTTATTGTCAGTCACTTCCAGCCACTCATCCTCCCACCGAAGCATGACCCATGAGCTCAACAGCGAGGTGAGTGCGTGCAAGGGGATAGCACACTGAGATACTTGTGGGACGAGACACGCCTCCTTGGCTGCGAGATCTGCCCTTTCATTCCCAGCAATGCCGACATGCCCCGGAACCCAGCAGAAAGCTACAACCTTCCCCAGTCGCTGTAGTCGGAGGAGGGCATCCTGGATGGTCTGGACAATTTTGTCTGCCGGATACAAACGTTGCAATGAGTGAAGGGCACTGAGTAAATCGGAACAGACAAGAAATTTAGGAGAGAAAGAACGTCTCATGTGCTCCAGTGCCCGAAAGATCGCAAACAATTCTGCATCAAAGACAGTAAAAGTCTGAGGCAGTCGGACCTTGAGGACACGATATGGGAAAACAACTGAGCAACCAACAGAATCCCCTTGTTTCGACCCATCCGTAAAAACAGCTACATAGTCGTGGTGCTCAGATAAAATGGCAGAAAATGCTGCATTAAAAACGGTGGCAGGAGTGCAATCTCTATTGTACTGCAATAAATCTAAAATCACTCCGGGTCTCTTCAGTAACCATGGTGGCAGGCGGTTAAAACCTTGGATTTGGGGTTGTACAGACTCCACACCGAGGGACTCTAGTACACGTTGCACACAGATCCCAAACGGCAACCTGGCCCGGGGACGGCGGGAAAAAAGGCGGTCCAGAGGTGGATGGGCAACAAGACGGTGAGCAGGCGAGCTGGGAGCTGCAAGAAACTTACTAGCCTGGCGCACCAGCAGGAGCTGCCGCCGGATGGTAAGTGGCGGTTCGCCAGACTCAGCACAGAGGCTGGGGACGGGACTGGTCCGATAAGCACCCGTGGCCAGTCGGATCCCAGCATGGTGAACAGCGTCAAGGATCCGCAAATAAGATGGTCTCGCTGACCCATATACTGTGCACCCATAGTCCAGCCGTGAACGCACAAAAGCTCCATAAAACTGAAGGAGACGCGCCCTGTCCGAGCCCCAAGACCTGTGGCTGAGGCACTTGAGAATGTTCAGTGCCTTCAGCGTTATGGCTTTCAAGTCACGTAGGTGTGGCAGCCATGACAACCTGGAGTCGAAAATTAGGCCCAGAAACCGCACTGTGTCTCTAAAATGTAGGACAGTATCCCCCATATCGATGGCAGGCAAAGTAAAAAGATGACGAGAACGATTAAAATGAACACAAACACACTTATCGGCAGAAAACCGAAAACCCGTCTTTGCAGCCCACTCCTCTAACCGCCGCACTGTTAGCTGCAACTGACGGCTCACGGTTGCAACACTGGAGGAGGAACAGAAAACAGCAAAGTCGTCCACAAATAAGGAGCACTGTACTGGACTCCTCACTGTAGACGTTATACTGTTGATGGCTATGGCAAAGAGGGTAACGCTTAAAACACTGCCCTGGGGGACACTGTTCTCTTGCTCAAAGCGATCAGACAGTGAGTTACCAACACGGGTCCGAAAAAACCGCTGAGACAGGAAAGACCGAATGAAAATCGGGAGGCGGCCACGAAAGCCCAATTGATGCATTTGTGCAAGAATACAGTGTCTCCAAGTAATATCATATGCCTTACTGATATCAAAGAAGATACCGATACAGTGATGCTGACGGAGAAAAGCCTGCTGAATAGCCGCCTCTAGGAGGGTCAGGTTGTCGACCGTGGACCGAAATTTTCGGAATCCACACTGAAAGCGGCTAAGGAGCTGTCTGGTCTCTAACAGCCAGACCAGACGCCGGTTAACCATCCGTTCCGGGGTCTTTCCGACACAGCTTGTCAAGGCGATACTACGATAACTACCGGGACATGTGCGGTCCTTTCCTGGTTTGAGGAGAGGGATGAGGATTGCCTCCCTCCACGAGGTGGGGAACACTCCTGTCTACCATATGAGATTAAAACATTCGAGGAGGATTTCCTTTGACGCCGCTGGCAGATGTCGAAGCATGGAGTACCGGATGCGGTCGTAACCTGGTGCAGTGTCAGAAGTCTCAGTAAGTGCCGATTCAAGTTCCCACATGGAGAAAGGAGAATTGTAGGCCTCAGAACTGTTCGACCGAAAGTCCAAGGTCGCTCTTTCGACAGTCGCACGGTAGCGACGAAACGCTGGATCCTGATTTGCAGTGGCAGCACTTTATGCAAAATGCTCTGCCAGCGTCTGAGCAATGGCTTTGGGTGTCGTTTGGAGGCATCCCTGGTTCAGGACAGCAGCTATTGGTAAGCGGCTATGTTTACTGGAAATCCTCCGGATGGCTGCCCATACTTTTGTGGAACAAGTGGAACGGTTGATGGAGTCCAGGAACTCCTGCCATGACCTTTTCTTGCTCTCTTTAATGACACGGCGTGAGCTGGTTCTCGCGATTCGAAAGGCGGTAAGATTGACCGCTGTTGGGCGGCATTTAAATCGGCGAAGAGCCGCACGCCTGTCCCGGATGGCTGAACGGCAGTCTTCTGTCCACCAAGGCACAAGGCGCCGCTTAAGAGTGCTGGAAGACTGTGGTATGGACAGGTCAGCAGCATGATGGACCACAAGCGTGATGTGATCCACCCGTTCCTGTACGTTATTGTGGCGGTCAAAGACAGCCAACCGAGTGAACAGTGGCCAGTTAGCCCTGCCAATCATCCACGATGGTGGCCGCTGCTCCAGCAATACACCATCCAGGAGATGAATGCGGATAGGGAAGTGATCGCTGGAATAAAGGTCGTCAATGACCTCCCAGTGAACAGAGTCGGTGAGGGTTGAAGAGCAGAAAGATAGGTCAATGGCTGAGAATGACCCTGTAGCAGTAGAGAAATGAGTCGGAGTACCTGTGTTGAGGATGCACAACACTTGAGATGTTAGGAGGCTCTCCAAAATTCGACCTCGAGCGCAAAGAGAAGTGGAGCCCCACAGGACATGATGGGCACTGAAGTCTCCCAGGAGGAGAAATGGGCGGGGGAGTTGGTCGATAAGATCTGTGAGAGCATCTAAGGTCATTGCATCCAGAGGGGGTAAATAAAGGGATCAAACGGTAAGCCTCCAAGGTGAATGAATTTCAACTGCAACTGCTTGCAGGTCAGTATCCAGGGGGAGAGCAGAGGAGTGGTGGTCATTATTGACAAACACAGCGACTCCGCCTTTGGCCCTTTCTCCAGTCAGGTCATCTTTGCGATATGACGCATTGCTCCTTAGTACAGGTGCATCAGATGGTTTTAAATGCGTTTCCTGTAAACACAAGCACAGGGGGCGTTGCCGTGCTAGGAGGTTCAGTTCCTCCACATGTGCCCGGAATCCATTCACGTTCCACTGTATAATGGGAGCCATCTATCAGGTTGGGAGTACCTTCATTCTCACTTTCTGTCAGGGAGGAGAGCCCACAACAGGTGGAGGCTCAGTTTTGGGGCGAGATGATTGCCCCAGTCTGACATCAACCTCCATCGCCTCAGAAGAGGAGTCGAGAGAGACATAAGAGAGAATGACATCCACATCAGGAGACTGTATAACTGCAGTCTCCTTTAGTGGGCGAGTCTTCACCTTTGTCTTTGGCTTCGACGTTCTGGCCTGAGGTGGCATTGGAGCCAAAACCTCAGAAGCAGTAGGGGGTGTAGCAGCGCTGGGCAGTGCACAAGACTGGACCCGGGAAGGGGCAGGAAGTTCCATGATCTCAGCTACCACGGCCTGGTCAGAAGACCGGGGGGGGGGGGGGAGCAGCAGGCTTCACAGGAACGGCAGCAGCACACATACATTGACAAGCGCAGGTGCTAGTGCTGACAGTAGCAACCTCCGTTTGTGTAGTGGCATCGGCTTTCAAGACTGGTTGTTTGAGAATGGAAGAAAAGGAAGCAGCGAAGGTGGGCGGCTGCATGGACTTGTAAATTTTCTTCGCCTCACCATATGGGATGCGTTTTGTAGTTTTTAGTTCCTGGATCTTCCGTTCCTCAAGGAAAACTCTGCATTCCCTACTCCACACAGGGTGATCCCCAGAGCAGTTGACACACTTGGGAGGAGAGGAGCAACCAACTCCCTCATGGGCGGCTTTACCACAATTCCCGCAAGTGGCTTCCCCTCTACAGCCGAGAGTAGTGTGTCCAAAATGTTGGCATTTAAAACACCGCATGGGGTTGGGGTAATAAGGCCGTACACTGAGACGTAGGAAACCTGCCTTCACATGCTCTGGCAATTTGGTGCTGTTAAATGTAAGGATAAATGAGTCAGTCTTTATGAGAGCACCATCCACCCGCTTCATAATGTGTTGCACGTCGACAATTCCTTCCCGGGACCACTCAGCCTTCAGTTCGTCTTGGGGAATGTCAACGAGATCTCTGCAAGTCACAACACCCTTGCTGTAGTTCAAGGTGTTGTGAAATTCAGTCTCTATCGCAAACTCCCCAAGAAATTGTGCCTTCTGAAGGTTCTGGACTTGCTGGAAGCTAGATGTTTCAACCAACAAGGTGCCATTTCGCAAGCGCTTTACAGATTTTAATGTGCCAGCAATACCTTCTAAGCCCTTCTGTATATAAAATGGCGAAACTTTTTCAAAACTCCCATCTTTTCTTTTAATTATGAAATACACATTCTGCGAAGCAGCATGCATTCTGTTACTACTACCTGAATCAGGAGGACTGGCTACACGAGCCCTCTTGTTGGATTGGGTGTTAGAACCCACCAGCGGTCCACCCTTTCCGCTGGCAGGAGAAGAATAAAAGTTCGAGGGTTCCATCTTGGTCCCACGAGCAGCTAGGGAACTAGAAGTCCACTTAGACAGAGCCCCCCGTGCTTAGGTAAGCCTTATACAACTGGGGTGCGGCAGGTGCCCCAGAGGTTGCCCGCTTGTGACTGTTCCACCCCAACAGCCATGCATCTTATAGGCGCGCAGCACACCGTAAGATTGAGGAGTTTTTATAGAGGTTTACCTTCCTCGCAATCCAGGCGGTCAAGCCAAGATTACCATTCCCCGCAGCACACAACATTCCACTGCCGCGCCATGCGGTGGTCGCTGAAGCCTGTCCGGGGGTTACAGTGACAGGAGGCTGGCGGCGCTGACCAAACCCCAGCTCAGGACCCCGGGGCCGCCAAGCCCGTACTCAGCAAATGAATGCTGAGCCCCTGGGGGTGGTTCCTTTGAAAGGGCACGGTTGACTTCTTTGCCCATTCTTCCCTAATCCGATGGGATCGACGAACGCGCTGTTTGGTCCCCACCTCAAAATCAACCAACCAACCAATCTCCCCCTCCCCCCTCTCCTTTGCCCTTCGTCACTTTTTCGCCTGTCACAAAAAATGCAGCTCCATAGAAGGAGCATCCGGGGCATAACCTAGCTACGTAACTGACTGAGCCCAGCACACATTTATTTCTGTTAATTTACAGATCAAAGATCCGTAAAGCAAGGAGGCGAGCGAGCAAACCCACACAGAACGATAAGAAACAGCGCAGACTGACTCATACCTCCAGTGAGGACGAGATGCCGGAATCGCCGGGGGCGGGGCTGGAACGCGAGCTGGTGCTGGAGCCGGCGTAGGACGCCGAGACGTCGTTGCAGACGCGCAGCTTGGGCCCGGCGTCCGGCTTGTGGGCGGCGGCACGGGTCGGCGGCTCAAAAGGAGGCGCAGGGGGTCGTGCGGCAGCGTTGGGGCTCCGCTCTGCCACGTGGCCGGCCGCAAGGGCGGCTGCAGGCGCCTCAGGCCGTCTCGGCGAACGAGGCCGCGCAAGCGGCGGCGGCTTGTCCATTTTCTGTGCAGTAATATCGTCCGAGGACGGTGTTTCCAAAATGCTGGGTGGTCCATTGATCGTGACCGGGCCAAATATCTCGCGAAATAAGCGTCAAACGAAAAAACTGCAAAGAACGAAACTCGTCTAGCTTGAAGGGGGAAACCAGATAACGCTATGGTTGGCCCACTAGATGGCGCTGCCATAGATCAAACAGATATCAACTTCGTTTTTTTAAAATAGGAACCCTCATTTTTTATTACATATTCGTGTAGCACCTTAACAAATATGAATGTTTTAGTTGGACCACTTTTTTCGCTTTGTGATAGATGGCGCTGTAATAGTCACAAACGTATAAGTACGTGGTATCACGTAACTATTCGCCAGTGCGGACGATATTTGCTTCCTGATACATCACCCATGTTGAAATGGACCGTTTACCAATTGCGGAAACGGTCGATATCGTGTTGATGTATGGCTATTGTGATCAAAATGTCCAACAGGCGTGTGCTATGTATGATGCTCGGTATCCTGTACATCATCCAAGTGTCCGGACCGTTCGCCGGATAGTTCGTCATTTAAGGAAACGGGAAGTGTTCAGCCACATGTGAAACGTCAACCACGACCTGCAACAAATGATGATACCCAAGTAGATGTTTCAGCTGCTGTCGTGGCTCATCCGCACATAAGTAGCAGACAAATTGCGCGAGAATCGGGAATCTCAAAAACGTCGGTCCTGAGAATGCTACATCAACATCGATTGCACCCGTACCATATTCCTATGCACTAGGAATTGCATGGCGACGACTTTGAACGTCGTGTACAGTTCTGCCACTGGGCACAAGAGAAATTACAGAACGATGACAGATTTTTTGCACGTGTTCAATTAGCGACGAAGCGTCATTCACCAACAGCGGTAACGTAAACCGGCATAATATGCACTATTGGGCAACAGAAAATCCACGATGGCTGCGACAAGTGGAACATCAGCGACCTTGGCGGGTTAATGTATGGTGCGGCACTATGGAAGAAAGAATAATTAGCCCTCATTTTATCGATGGCAATCTAAATGGTGCAATGCATGCTGACTTCCTACGTAATGTTATACCGATGTTACTACAAGACGTTTCATGCATGACAGAATGGCGATGTACTTCCAACATGATGGATGTCCGCGCACATAGCTCGTGTGCGGTTGAAGCGGTATTGAATAGCATATTTCATGATCCCCCCCCCCCCCCCCCCCCCCATGAACCATGGACCTTGCCGTTGGTGGGGAGGCTTGCGTGTCTCAGCGACACAGATAGCCGTACCGTAGGTGCAACCCCAACGGAGGGGTATCTGTTGAGAGGCCAGACAAACATGTGGTTCCTGAAGCGGGGCAGCAGCCTTTTCAGTAGTTGCAGGGGCAACAGTCTGGATGATTGACTGATCTGGCTTTGTAGCATTAACCAAAACGGCCTATCTGTGCTGGCACTGTGAACGGCTGAAAGCAAGGAGAAACTACAGCCGTAATTTTTCCCCAGGGCATGCAGCTTTACTGTATGGTTAATTGATGATGGCGTCCTCTTGGGTAAAATATTCCAGAGGTAAAATAGTCCCCCATTCGGATCTCCGGGCGGGGACTACTCAAGAGGACGTCGTTATCAGGAGAAAGAAAACTGGCGTTCTACGGATCGGAGCATGGAATGTCAGATCCCTTAATCGGGCAGGTAGGTTAGAAAATTTAAAAAGGGAAATGGATAGGTTAAAGTTAGATATAGTGGGAATTAGTGAAGTTCGGTGGCAGGAGGATCAAGACTTTTGGTCAGGTGAATACAGGGTTATAAATACAAAATCAAATAGGGGTAATGCAGGAGTCGGTTCAATAATGAATAAAAAATAGGAGTGCGGGTAAGCTACTACAAACAGCATAGTGAACGCATTATTGTGGCCAAGATAGACACGAAGCCCACGCCTACTACGGTAGTACAAGTTTAGATGCCAACTAGCTCTGCAGATGATGAAGAAATTGAAGAAATGTATGCTGAAGTAAAAGAAATTATTCAGATAGTGAAGGGAGACGAAAATTTAATAGTCATGGGTGACTGGAATTCGTCAGTAGGAAAAGGGAGACAAGGAAACATAGTAGGTGAATATGGATTGGGGGGAAGAAATGAAAGAGGAAGCCGCCTGGTAGAATTTTGCACAGAGCATAACTTAATCATAGCTAACACTTGGTTCAAGAATCATAAAAGAAGGTTGTATACATGGAAGAATCCTGGAGATACTAAAAGGTATCAGATAGATTATATAATGGTAAGACAGAGATTTAGGAATCAGGTTTTAAATTGTAAGACATTTCCAGGGGCAGATGTGGACTCTGACCACAATCTGTTGGTTATGAACTGTAGATTAAAACTGAAGAAACTACAAAAAGGTGCTAATTTAAGGAGATGGGACCTGGATAAACTGACTAAACCAGAGGTTGTAGAGAGTTTCAGGGAGACCATAAGGGAACAATTGACAGGAATGGGGGAAAGAAGTACAGTAGAAGAAGAATAGGTAGCACTGTGGGGTGAAGTAGGGAAGGCAGCAGACTATCAAGTAGGTAAAAAGACGAGGGCTACTAGAAATCCTTGGGTAACAGAAGAAATATTGAATTTAATTGATGAAAGGAGAAAATATAAAAATGCAGTAAATGAAGCAGGCAAAAAGGAATACAAACGTCTCAAAAATGAGATCGACAGGAAGTGCAAAATGTCTAAGCAGGGATGGCTAGAGGACAAATGTCCTCACTAGGGGTAAGATAGATACTGCCTACAGGAAAATTTAAGAGACCTTTGGAGAGAAGAGAACCACTTGTATGAATATCAAGAGCTCAGATGGAAGCCCAGTTCTAAGCAAAGAAGGGAAGGCAGAAAAGTTGGAAGGAGTATATAGAGGGTTTATACAAGGGCGATCTACTTGAGGACAATGTTATGGAAATGGAAGAGGATGTAGATGAAGACGAAATGGGAGATAAGATACTGCGTGAAGAGTTTGACAGAGCACTGAAAGACCTGAGCCGAAACAAGGCCCCGGGAGTAGATAACATTCCATTAGAACTACTGACGGCCTTGGGAGAGCCAGTCCTGAAAAAACTCTACCATCTGGTGAGCAAGATGTATGAGACAGGCGAAATACCCACAGACTTCAAGAAGAATATAATAATTCAAATCCCAAAGAAAGCAGGTGTTGATAGATGTGAAAATTACCGAACTATCAGTTTAATAAGTCACAGCTGCAAAATACTAACTCGAATTCTTTACAGACAAATGGAAAAACTGGTAGAAGCGGACCTCGGGGAAGATCAGTTTGGATCCCGTAGAAATGTTGGAACACGTGAGGCAATATTAACCTTACGACTTTTCTTCGAAGAATGATTAAGAAAAGGCAAACCTACGTTTCTAGCATTTGTAGACTTAGAGAGAGCTTTTGACAATGTTAACTGGAATACTCTCTTTCAAATTCTGAAGGTGGCAGGGGTAAAATACAGGGAGCGAAAGACTATTTACAATTTGTACAGAAACCAGATGGCAGTTATAAGAGTCGAGGGGCATGAAAGGGAAGCAGTGGTTGGGAAGGGAGTGAGACAGGGTTGTAGCCTCTCCCCGATGTTATTCAATCTGTATATTGAGCAAGCAGTAAAAGAAACAAAAGAAAAATTCGGAGTAGGTATTAAAATCCACGGAGAAGAAATAAAAACTTTGAGGTTCGCCGATGACATTGTAATTCTGTCAGAGACAGCAAAGGACTTGGAAGAGCATTTGAACGGAATGGACAGTGTCTTGAAAGGAGGATATAAGATGAACATCAACAAAAGGAAAACGAGGATAATGGAATGTAGTCAAATGAAATCGGGTGATGCTCAGGGAATTAGATTAGGAAATGATACACTTAAAGTAGTAAAGGAGTTTTGCTACTTAGGGAGTAAAATAACCGATGATGGTCGAAGTAGAGAGGATATAAAATGTAGACTGGCAATGACAAGGGAATCGTTTCTGAAGAAGAGAAATTTGTTAACATCGAGTATAGATTTAAGTGTCAGGAAGTCGTTTCTGAAAGTATTTGTATGGAGTGTAGCCATGTACGGAAGTGAAATATGGACGATAAATAGTTTGGACAAGAAGAAAATAGAAGCTTTCGAAATGTGGTGCTACAGAAGAATGCTGAAGATTAGATGGGTAGATCACATAACTAATGAGGAGGTATTGAATAGAATTGGGGAGAAGAGGAGTTTGTGGCACAACTTGACAAGAAGAAGGGACCGGTTGGTAGGACATGTTTTGAGGCATCAAGGGATCACAAATTTAGCATTGGAGGGCAGCGTGGAGGTTAAAAATCGTAGAGGGAGACCAAGAGATGAATACACTAAGCACATTCAGAAGGATGTAGGTTGCAGTAAGTACTGGGAGATGAAGAAGCTTGCACAGGATAGAGTAGCATGGAGAGCTGCATCAAACCAGTCTCAGGACTGAAGACCACAACAACAACATTTCATGACAGGTGGGTTGGTCGTCGAAGCACCATACCATGACCCGCACGTTCACCGGATGTGACGTCCCCGGATTTCTCTCTGCGGGGAAAGTTGAAAGATATTTGCTATCGTGATCCACCGACAACGCCTGGCAACATGGGTCACCGCATTGTCAATGCATGTGCGAACATTTCGGAAGGCGAACTACTTGCTGTTGAGAGGAATGTCGTTACACGTATTGCCAAATGCGTTGAGGCTGACGGACATCACTGAGCATTTATTGCATTAATGTGGTATTTACAGGTAATCACGCTGTAACAGCATGCGTTCTCAGAAATGATAAGTTCACAAAGGTACATGTATCACATTGGAACAACCGAAATAAAATGTTCAAACTTACCTACGTTCTGTATTTTAATTTAAAAAACCTACCTGCTCGTCTAAAATTGTGAGCCATATGTTTGTGACTATTACAGCGCCATCTATCACAAAGCGAAAAAAGTGGTCCAACTAAAACATTCATATTTCTTTATGTACTACACGCATATGTAATAAAAAATGGGGATTCCTATTTTTTAAAAAACGTAGTTGATATCCGCTTGACATATGGCAGCGCCATCTAGCGGGCTAACCATAGGGCCATCTGGTTTCCCCCTTCAAGGTAGACGAGTTTCGTTCTTTGTAGTTTTTTCGTTTGATGCTTATTTCGTGAGATATTTGGCCCTGTCACTATCAATGGACCTCCCTGTACAGCGTGTCTCAAAAATAATCACCTGATTTCAAAACTCCATATTTACACATCAGACGGAATAACATTTTCGTGGAAATATATGAAACTCAGCTTTATCTTCAATAATGATAGAAGCTGAAACAATGAGTTAGAACTTGAGCCACAGCTGTGACTTGAACCTACGTCTGTTGTTTAGGAGGCAGATGTACTAACTACTACACCACTATACGGACTACCCAAATCGAATTCCCTTCCTAAAACAAACTTCAGCTCACACATTCAGCCCATTTTCCTGTTCTTGAATCGTCAGTATGACGAGGCTCTTCGACATTGGAGTAACACCCCAGCTTTGTACAGCTAGAATTTCCCCATTTCGTACAAAGCTGGCCAAAGGTGTGAATTGAATTTTGTGTTAGGGAGGGCATTCAACATCGGTAGTCCATGCAGATCTAGGAACTGTGATTCTACGGTGATATAGTGGTTAGTGCAACTACATCGTAAGTAGGCGACCTGTATTCAAATCCTGTTTTGGCATAAAATTTAATTCGCTGCTCCAACTTCTATCTTTATCGAAGACAACGTTGGCACTCATTTGTCTCCAGAGGAAAACGTAATTCCATCAGATCAATAGATCACCTATGCTTGAGGTAGAGGCAGGATTTCCCCATTATGTACAAAGCTGGGATCATATTCCAGTGTCTGAGAGCCTTGGCAATACTAATAATTTAAGAAGGGGAAAATTAGCTAAAGGTGTGATTTGAAGTTTGTGTTAGGGAGGGCATTCGACTTAAGTAGTCCGTGCAGATGTCGCAACCACAGTGCCACGGTGATGTAGCGGTTAGCAAATCTGTCTTTGTAAGCAGAAGGCCTGTGTTCAAGCCGTGGCTGTTGGACAAATTTTAAGTGATTGCTTCAGCTTCTATCCCTATCCATATTTATTGATAAATACGTACGCCAAATATGGGATCAATTACAAGGAACTCACAAAGTCTTAAAGTTTTAGCTATGCAATTACAAATGCTCTGTCGATCCAACAGCAGCAGCATGAACAACATCCAGACGATACCTTAATTCGTCATATACTTTACACAATGTATTTGCTTTTACAGAAGCTATGGCAGCTGTTGTTCTGTTCTTCATATCTTCTATGCCACGAGATAAAGTGGAGATGGACACTCTTTCCTTCACGTCTCCTCACAGGAGAAAATCACATGGGGTCACGTCTGACGATCTTGGAGGCCAAGAATGCAGGGCAGTGTCTCGGAGTCCCTACCCAGCGTTGAGGCAGAGTGTCATTGAGAAACTGACATACGTTGTTGTGGCAGTGTGGTGGAGCTCCATCATGTTGGAAAATGAAGTCATCGGAGCTCTCTTGAAGTAGTAAAAAAAAAGTAGATTCTGCGCATTTGAAGATAGCTCGACGCTGAATAGCGCACAAGACAGCCCATTCGATATTTTTTGTGGGGGTATGTAAAAGAATATGCGTTCATCTCCCCTTTACCTCCTGAGAAGAAAATAACAGTTGCCATAGCTTCTGTAAAAGCAGATAAACTGTGTAAAGTTTATGAGGAATTAAGCTATCGTTTATATGTTGTTCGGGACAGTTATTTTGCTCTACAAATAGCAAAATTTATCTATCACTTTTGTGTCTCATTACCTAATCTAACTCTCTTAGCGTTGCCTAATTTAATTTGACCACACTGATAACACCTTCCTTACTTTCGTTCATGTTCATTTTATAATCCCTTCCCAAGAAACTATCCATTCCGTTCCGTTCAACTAATATTCCAAGTCCTTTGCCGTCTCTGACATTGTTACAATGTCATCGACAAATCTCAGTTTTTATTTCTTCACCTTGTACTTTAAATAACTTTACCATACTTCTCCTTGGTCTCTTTTACTGCTTGATCAATGAGCTGACAGAATATCATTGGGTACAGGCTACACCCGTCTCATTTCGTTCTCAACAACTGTTTCCCTTTCATATCCTTCGACTCCTGTTATTCCAGTCTGGTTTCTGTACAAGTTGTAGCTGGCTGCTGGTCGCTGTATCTAATTTCCTCTACTTTCATTATTAAAAAAAGTTATTCTAGCCCACAATGTCAATTTTTTTTTCTGAATCTACAAATGCTGTACATGTATTATCATCTTTCTTTAGTTTATCTTGGAAGAATCGTCTTAGGATCAGTATTGTCCAGCGCGTTTCTACATTTTCCCGGGGTCCAAAAGGATCTTCCCCGATGCTTCCCACTCTTCTTTAAATAACCCGTGTTGGTATTTAGTAAACTTGATTTAATAGACTGATGGTGTGGTAATATTCACATCTGTCATCACCTACCTTCTTTACAACATTGTAATTATTCTATTATTCTTGATTTCTGAGTGGACTTCCGTTATTTTGATACCCAGTCCAGTCACATTAATATCATCACTGCCTATGTTCGACAAAAAGGTGCAATAACCACTCACAGACGGCAAGTGGCAGCAGTATCAGTGAAGAGTATGTGAAACATATTGGGGGACACAGAAAAAGATGCAGCCATTGTCGTAATGTGGAAACGGAGCGATTTAACTGACGTCAAAAACGGCATAATCGTTGGATTTCGGGCCAAGGGTGGGCGCATTTCTGAGATGACTAAGTCTGTAACCTGTTCACATGCCACCTCGGTTAACCGTGCAGGACAAAATGGTACTATCTAAAACTGGTGCCGAGGCAGATACGGTGCCCTATGGGCAATAGATGAAGGATTGAATGATCACTGTGGAGATGTGTATGGATGAACGTATGAGCAATTGTTGAACAACTCACCACCCAGATGAACCAAGGGACTACTAACAGCGTCCCCTCAACAACCGTACAGCGAGCATTGCCGCGTGTGGACCTCTGCATCAGGCACCTAGTTCATGCACCCGTGCTCACTGCCATTCATCGGCGACGAAGTCAGGAATTCGAATGCCAATACTGCAGCTGGACATCCACTGAGTGGCGACAGGTGGCCTTTTCACCTGAATCACGCTTTATGCTACATCGGACCGATAGCCGATGGCAAATATGGTGTGAAACGGTGAAAGCCAACAAGGAGGGAGCGCCATGGCCTATGGAATGTTTTCGTGGCTTTCCCTGGGAATGTATCGACGCCAAGTATGCATCAGTCCCTGGGGACCATGTCCACCTCTGCATGCAGTTTGTTTTTCCTCGGCACAAAGGCATCTGCCAGCTGGACAGTGCAACATGTCACACAGCTCGCAGTGTACGTGTGTGATTTGAAGAGCACCAGGATGAGTTTACCGCCGTCCCTCGGCCACGAAACTCCCTGGATTTAAGCCCAGTCGACAGCTTGTGAGACCACCTCGATCTGGATGTTCAGCCATGTATCCTCAGCCGAGAAGCCTAGCGCAGTGGTCACAACACTAGAGTCGGCATGGCTCCACATGCCTCTCTGAAACTTCCACATTGACTCTGTTCCTGCACGCCTCGCAGCGTTCCGTGCAGCAAAAGGTGGTTGTTCAGGCGTTTGACAGGTGGTCACATGAATGTGCTGGACGGTGTAGAATTCCATGGGGGGGGGGGGGGGGGGGGGGAATTCTGTCATGGCGCACAATATTAAGAATCTCTTTCAATAATACTGTCTCCAGGTTCGTTTCCTTTGTGTAACCCTTCTATATATTTCTTGCAACTTTTTGGGCCTTTCCTTAATACTTTATACCGCTTTATCAGCGAAAATAGCAAACGAATAGAAAATATGATAATACAGTAATCAGGCTGCTGCTCTTCTTTGTAATGTGTAAGGAAGCTGAAGTCACTCCACATTCGGCTGTCGCAGAGTGCTGAGCTACGATTTACCAGCACCGCCACATGTACTTCCTTTTCATAGTTTCTGGTAGCTGCAGTTTTGTTTACAAAAGAGACTGCATACAAGTCTTTTGTACGCCTTACATTAAAACACTGCTGAAGTTTATGGGGCCCACTTCCTGTCGGACTACCAGAGGACGTCGAGCGCATACAAAGATGGAATCAAAAACACACTGCAATAAATTTCTTTTTATTGATCCATTTTTTGAACTTCGGTATTATTTAGACGCATGCTATATGTGTCTTAACAATTTTTTTAGTCTCCAGCCATGCTGACGATTTCATTTCTATGTGCAATCTTTCGACAACTGATCTAGTCGTCTTCGTCATTTCCGGCGTATTCGGCGTGCTTGTAGATACACGAGGCAACCCGGTCAGGCTGAACGCCTTAGACACACTGTCCAGTGAGTGCAGAAAGGTGGAGGCTCCCTGCTGTTTTGGGGTGGCATTATGTGAGGCATACGTGGTGGCCATGGAGGGTGCCGTAACGGCTGTACGATACGTGAATGCCGTCCACCTACTGATAGTGCAACCATATCGGCAGCATACTGGCGAGGCATTCGTCTTCATGGGCGACAATTCGCGCCCCAATAGTGCACATCTTGTGAATGACTTCCTTCAGGATAACGACATCACTTGACTAGAGTGGCGAGAATGTTCTCCAGACATGAACCCTATTGAACATGCCTGGGATAGATAGAAAAGGGCTGTTTATGGACGATGTGACCCACCAATCACTCTGAGGGATCTACGCTGAACCGCCGTTGAAGAATGGCACAATCTGGACCAACAGTGCCTTGATGAACGTGTGGACAGAATGCCACGACGAATAGAGGCATGCATCAGTGCAAGAGGACGTGCTGCTCGGTATTAGAGGTACCAGTGAGTACAGCAATCTGGACCACCATCTCTGAAGGTCTCGCTTTATGGTGATACAACATGCAATATGTGGTTTTCATGAGCAATAAAAAGGACGGAAATGTGTAAAGGTTCCGGAACTCTCAGAATCAAAGTGATGCAAAACTTTTTTTCATGTGTGTAGAAACGTACGTCATGACTTCAAAAACTTCACTGGAAACAGCACTAAAAAATTTTGGACATCTGGATTTCACCCTTAATAACGATATGGTTCGATCAAAGATAGACTCCATTAACAGTTAATATGATCATCGCTGTAGCTGAGTCCTACGAGACATCTACGTTTAGAATTTGATATCCATCTGTAGGCTGCAAATCTCTGTGAAACTCATGACAGAGACTATATACAGGGCGTTTCAAAAAGAAAGAGCAGATTTCAAACATTTATTTCTCAAAAACTACAAATGATAGAAACACAATTCCAACGGTCCTTCACTCAATATGAGTACCAAATGTTACACAACAAATATCAAAACTGTACCTCAATATGAGCACCATTTGTTACACGACAAATATCAAACCGGTATCTCATTTCTTGCCACACACGACGCAACTGGTCTTTAGTTACCGAATTCACGGCCGCAACAATTCGATGTCGTACCTCTTGAAGAGTAGCGGGCATAGGTGGGACATAAACACAGTCCTTTATGTACCCCCACAAATAAAAATCGCAGGGAGTAAGGTCTGGTGACCTGGGAGGCCACAGACGATGACATTGATCTTGTGCTCCTGCTCTTCCAATCCACCGTCCTGGAATGGTGTTATTTAGGTACCGTCGTACAGGTTCAGAGAAGTGTGGTGGGGCGCCATCTTGCATGAAGATGAAGTGATTTGAATCTTCCTGAAGTTGAGGAAATAGCCAGTTTTCTAACATGTCCAGGTAAATGGTTCCTGTGATAGTTTTCTCCATGAAAAAGAAAGGTCCATAAACTTTGTTTACCGAAATTGCACAAAAGACGTTAACCTTTGGTGAGTCTCTTTCATGTTGAATAACGTCCCTCGGAGTTTCACTCGCCCAAATTCGTACGTTATGCCGATTAACTTTACCAGAAATGTGAAACGTTGATTCATCTGAAAAAATTAATCGTTCGGCAAAATTGTCCTCTTCCATGTCCTGTAGAATTGCAGTTGAAAATTCGAACCTTTTGTTGTGGTCGTCAGGACGCAATGCTTGCAATAACTGCAGTTTGTACGGCTTCATGTGCAGACGCTTACTCAGAACGCGCCATACCGTTGTTTTAGACATGTTTAGTTCGTGACTTGCCCGTGTCGTGGATTTTCTAGGGCTCCTTTCGTAAGCTGCACGGACACGCTCGACATTTTCATCCGATGTGCGTGGACGACCCGTGCTTTTTCGCTTGCAGATGCAACCATCTTCTACGAATCTGTGATGCCACTCATAAATTTGCTTATGACGAGGCGGCTGTTTGTTGAATTGACGGCGGAATGCACGTTGCACACCAACAATGGACTCTAACTTTGCAAATTGCAGCACACAAAATGATCGTTCCTGTGGTGTCGTCGCCATTTTCCTACAAACAAACGCCAGCGCCACTGCGGATTTGCATGGAACTTCTGCGCGGACCATTGAAAAACTTTGAACCTTTCTCTGACAAGAAACGTTTGAATTGTGTTTCTATCATTTGTAGTTTTTGAGAAATAAATGTTTGAAATCTGCTCTTTCTTTTTGAAACGCCCTGTATTATACTCAACCATTAGAATTCCATGTTTTTCACGCTTATTTTCCAGAGGGAGGTATGTTTATACTTTACACCGCTCATGGTGAGAGTGTTAGCTGTGATTTATTTACCACTTTAGAAGTGAAGTCAAGAAGGCCACGACAGTCCGTGCCCTATTTTCGTCAAAACTGAGTTAATTCTCCATGTCTAAAGATCTAGGTATTCATGTGCCGTTGAATTTCAACAAAAAAGGCACGAGTGGGACTGAAGATCTCAAACTGTGCCCGCTATCGGAAATACCCAGCGAGTATAAAATGCTCTCTGATCTCGGATACAAGTGCGGTTAAAAGGACACAGACATCTCCCTTGACATTTTCGTCTACTAACGTATCTGATAATGCTCATCCTTTCACTCTCTGTAGCCAACAAACACTCGGGTGACGGTATATGGTTATATTGTAAAAGCACGCAGAAAGGTTTTAATTTTGCGTTTGCTTTAAACCTGTAAGAGTCGCACAGCATGAGCTGGTCAATTTCGCATACACACATTTGTTTAAGTTATCTACCCCTGTGCGTGAACAAATATTCCTGCAATGAAGCTAAGAAATGGTGAGGCTCGCAGAACCGCCTGAATGAAGTTTTTAATTATTCCTGTATTGTCACCAGTGACGTTTCGTGTTGTATGCAGAGTGATTATAACTGAAGTCCCAGCTTCAACACTTTGAAAAAAATGAAGTACTGCTCAGAATGACGTCAAATTTGGACCGAATGTTATCGAAGAAAAATTTCCCACTAGATGGCGTTGTAAGCGTCAGAACGTGAATGGATTCGACTACAAATGACAGACAGATCGCAATTCAACAACTATTGTGTATCATATTAAACCAGTCGTACTATGTAACGTGCATGGCCGCACAAGTTTGGCATACAACGGTTGTGGCACTGTTCCACAACGGCAAGGTCGTACTTCATCGGATAGAAAAAAGCGGTTTTTAATTTCCCTGAGGTCAAAAACTGCATATAAAACAACAATGAAATAAATTTTTAAGTTTCACGAGACTGGCGCAAGACATTTTCAATATTCAGTCCACCGTTATCTGACCCAAGTTGAAGTCGAGAACAGGATGAACCATAATAGAGCGGAGTGTCTCTAGGATCACATTCAGAATGGGTTACGCAATGCGTGCCTTCAGTTCAGCAACGTTTATGATCGGAGCACTACACGCAGCATCTTTCAGAATACTCCACAGCCGTAAGTCACACGAATTAAGATCAGGTGATCTGGACGACCAGGCTGTAGGGAAATGTCGGCTGATACTTCCAGCGTTTACCAAATACCTCTTTAGCAGCTGCTTCACTGACTGTGCAGAGGAGCGATATCTTGCATAAAAATGATCCTACCCACACATACATGCAGTTAAAGGATTGGAATGATGGTGGCGCACTAAACACGTTCATAACGTTCACCAGTAACGGTACAAGGTAACAGGACTCGCAGAACCCATCTCCTCGGAAAAATATGACCCTACGATAAGCGGTGCTGTCGACTAACACCACACAGTTACCATTGCAGAACGAAGGGGTACCGGTTGATGTGCGAACGGTTTTTTCATTGCCCTTATTCTGCAATTCTTTGTATTGATATGACCTTACAGATGGAAATGGCCTTCGTCTATCCACAGAATGTTGCATGGCCATTCATTGTCCACTTCTATGCGCGCTTCTATGCGAGCAAACGTTTGTCTTACTGGCAAGCCAGTACGAAGAAGCAACTGCCGAACATGTGTAATTTTGTATGGATGGGAATGCAGGATGTTTTGTCGAATTTTACACACCATGCTGAGAGGGATGTCCGAACTCCGGGCAATTCCCCCTGTACTGCATGTTTGCACAGCCACCGCTCGATATCTCCTGGAACACTGTGGCCACATGTTCTACTGACGTCGGATCGATTGTTTTCCTCCCTCTGCCACACTGTACTACAAAAGAATCTGCTTTTTTTCGAATATCGCAATAATTTTCTCCAGACCCTTGGCAGACATTGGACCAATACCTTTTTACCTAGCCTTGAGTGTCCAGAACTTCTGCAGAGCTACTAGTTGACAGTCGACATTCTTGTTAATGAGCTTTCGTATTTTCTTCAGCAACGCGGTATCCTGCACTGAGACAGTCATGCCGAAAGTCTTTTATTTTGCGTATTCTGTCGCTTACAGTGCCATCTGGTGGGAAAACTTTCGTTAAATTTTTTTGTTTCCATAACCTCCCCCCTTCTCCAACAGTATTCCATTCAAATTTGACGTCATTATGAGCAGTAGTTTGATTCTTACACGGTTTTGAAGCTGGAACTTTAATTGTAATCACCCTGTATTAAAGACTCGTCAGCGGTGCTGTTCTTCAAAATTTAAAAAGGATTGACTCCAAAACTGTATCTTATCTCTGTGAAAGCAGTGCAACAGTAACGATGCTTACATACAATATGTAAAATGTGTCTTTCTCTTTTGCTTGTGCCTTTGATCTACATCGGTGCAGAGTCAGCATCGATATTAATGGATTTCCATGGTTAGGTTAAAGGGAGGCCGAGTAGCCTTCCTGTCACCACGCCCTTAATCTTCTGGGACAGAATATGTGTACCACAATAACTGTGTGCTGTGTTATTCATGTGAAACTGCACAAAAGTTGTCTAAATGTGTATGAATCATGTAACTGAGGTGGGACTTAGGTAGCAGTGAGTAGTGGAACAAAGGGGTGATAGAGCATTTTGTTTGTTTGGGTTGCATTATTCAGCAGCAAGCATACATTTAGGGGCAAATTACATCCCTTAACCTAATGTTATGTTAATTGGTATTTGACCCCCTGGGGATTTACTTGTGACCTGCCAGGGATAATATGTCCTTCTGAGAAATCCCCACCTCTTTCCTACCCCTTCCATCACCCTTCAGGGAAAAGGGATGCCAATCCTGGGACACTTTTTTTTGTTGCCCACTCTCCAGTTGAGTTCTGAGCCGTTTGTCCCCCTCTCCCTCCCCTTTCCTGACCCATACTCCTGGGAAATACCCAGCTATCCCCACCTCTCCTCCCCACCCCCAGTCCCCATCCACCTATTTTCAACATTTGGGAATCACATACGTACAATTCGCACACCAAGTAATTGAATTTCTGCCCCAAATGCATTTTAGTGCTAAATATAACTGAGATCTTGAAGGTACTGACGTTTGAGAACACAAGCACCCTCCTCCACATGCTGCCCTACTCACCACCACCACAATGTTTCCGTCTTACACTAAACTTATCTGGCGAAAAAACCTTCCACTCACACACACAATGGCGACCGCGAAGTGTGCACCATTCGTCGACTGTAGGGTAGCCAAGAGCCATGTCTCCATCAGCTGGGAGAGGAATACAGAGCTGCACATGCATCAGCCATGCAGGCAGTTGTGGGTCCATCTCCTCGTATCCTCACATTGCCCATACCAGATGCTCAGAGACTGGAGAGACTGTCACCTTGACCATCCAGCCAGGAATTTACAGGGTGAAATGAATGTCCAGGGCAAACACTTGCCATATTGAATCTTCTCAAATTTCCACATACAAATTGGAGAATAACCACAACACATATGTACGCTTCTGTTGCTGCTCAACCAGCATACTAATTTGTTCACTATTCAGCCACCCAGAAGGCCATGTGAGCAAAGCACCAGGACTTGTCCCCATAGCTGAGGGTAAGAGTTGACTAGAAGGAGCCTTTCTTTGTACCTAACATGTCTGCACAGGCTAAGCTGCGGCTTACTGTCAGCCAAGCCTCTGTGATCGCCCCTGCTGCTGGCCGCAGATGGGCAGCGCTAAGCCCTTAGCACACTGCGAGACAAGCTGGGGCGGCTTGGGCATAGAGTTCTAACTGCAGTTCCACCCCTGGCATAGACTCTTCCTACATTAAAAAATCCACTTTATCCAACCTGAGATAGGGATGTTGTCCATACACCACGAATTTCTCACGCATAATGTATATTCCTCCCTTTTATAAGAGCTTTTTTCGAGGACAGTAGAAATCGGAGCATACACGCATTTTCACATTGGTAAAGTACCGTTTCTTGTTGTGAAAATTCTCTACAGCAGTATGGCATAGGATATATATATATATATATATATATATATATATATATATATATATGTGTGTGTGTGTGTGTGTGTGTGTGTGTGTGTGGTTCACTTGTTCGGTATATATAAAATGGGTGTGATTCGTCATGTCTGCTTGTTCTGCTCTAAAGTGTCTAGCAGTCTTCAGTTTTTTTTGTAGAAGGAGGAGTCCAACTGGCTAACACTTTCAAATGTTTGTGCTGGCTTTAACAGTTATCTACATGGTAAATTCGTCAAGTTCATCTCTGTCAGGGCTGAGAAACCAGGTCTCCTACTTGTGAATGAGAATGTGATGCCAACAGGAATACTAGGTAAACGTGAAAACAGCAAGAAAGCATCTAAAGACCCGTGATGAAACCGTATAAATTGGAAATGACTGACGCTAAAATTGCTGTTCTGCAGCAATCTGGAATATCACAGTAGCTACCAGTTCTTCCAATTCTTTTTCCTATAGCTCATGCTTATTTTCTTAGGCTTTCAAACATCTGTTCACCACTCATCGGAAATCCACCTTCCTGCCGTCGACTGTGTCACAAACTCTTCTAACTTCTAAAGGAATGTGACAGGACGATCCTTGATAATGGTCATATGTTAGAATGTCCGCCCACGGTAGCTGAGTGGTCAGCGCGATAGAATGTCAGTCCTAAGGGCCCGGGTTTGATTCCCAGCTTGGTTGGAGATCTCTGCTCGCGGACGGAGAGTTATGTTGTCCTAATCATCATCATTTCATCCCCATCGCCGTGCAAGTCGCCGAAGTAGCGTCAAATCGAAAGACTAGCACCCGGCCAACAGTCTACCCAACGGGAGGCCCTAGTCACACGACATTTACATTTTTTTATAAGTTGGAAGAAAATACGAGAAGCCATACCAGAAAATATAGCTCTTAGACCTTTCAGAGGCAGCGGTATAGGGGTGGATGTACATCAGAAACAGCATGCTTCGTCTAAATGTTTGGAATGTCACATACGAATAGTAACCTGGAAAAAGTTATAACTCTGTCCGCCGTTGAAACAACTGAACTGTTAAATTCCACCTCAAATCAAATGTGGTAGCAAGAAAGCGAGTAAAGACCTGTGATCAAACCATATAGCTTGGAAATGGCTGACATTAAAATTGCTGTTCTGATGGAGCAGCAGTAGCTACTAGTTCTTACTAGTTCTTTCTCCCATAGCTTATGCTTATGTTCTTAAAATTTCAGACATCTAGTCACCACTTCATCGGAAATCTACCTTCATGGCAGTGTCTGTGACACAGACTCTTCCCGCTGCTTTAGGAGTCTGACAGGAGTATCCCTTCGCTTTTAGCGTTTGGTAGCCATGTTGCAGATACCTGGTTTTTAAGCCCTGATTTATAACTACAGAAATGGACTGTTAGAGTTTGATCCTGTCTACAAGCTAGCGATATGGAAATACATTTCAAAAACAAGTATGTGATCTATGTGATGCAGAAGACTATAGTCTGAATGAAACATTTGTTAGTTATGGAAGCGAGTACTCTACAAAGCATCACTGTAATTAAATAGCCCTGCCAGTCATTTGGGATCTAAGTTACACACATCCGATTCTATTGCACAAAAAATATTACTGGGTATTTTTTCTTTGTAGGCAAATTACATTTCGAAATTAGAATGAAGTCTATGTGCATGTATTTGACATGGAAGACTCTAGTTTTAATGGAACATTTGTTAACGGCAGTAGGGAATACCACACATAGCATCATTATACTTAAATAACCCAGGAAAACCTTTGGAGATTAAGTTACAAGCATCTCATTCCATTGCACCACTGGATTACTGGATATTTTATCCTTGCTAAGCAAATAACATTTTGAAATCAATGAGGATCTATATGATGTATATGGCATGGAAGACTGTAGTTTTAATAGCATATTACTTAATAGTCGGAGGGAGCACCACACACAGCATCACTTTACTAAAATAGCCCTGACAAATGTTTTGTAGCTGTGTTGCAGATATCTGATTCCATTTCCATGTGGCAATTTGAGATAATTCAATATGGCAAATGTTTGCACTGGACGATTATTCCCTCCATGTAAATTGATTGGCTGATGGCTGGGCGGTGATGGTGTCGGTCTCTCTGGTCTCTGAGAATCTGGTAGAAGTGGTGTATGGATATTGGGAGATGAGCACGCAACTGCGAGTGTGGCCGACATATGTGCTGGTTTCCTGTCCTCTCTCGGCCAGTATGGCCATAGCTCCTGGCCCTCCTGCAGTCGGTGAACGGCGTGCATTTAGCGATTCTGAGTGTATGTAATCAGAAGATCTTTTTCGCCTGATTTGTTTAGTGTAAGGTGGAAACTTTGAGGTGGTGGAAAGTAGGCCAGCATGTGGAGAAGGGTGTTTGTGTTCTCAGGGTGCTTGTGTTCTCAAACGTCGGTGCCTACAAGACCTCAGATATATTTAGCGCTACAATGTATGTGTGGCGGGAATGTAATTACTTGGTGTGCGAATTGTGTGTGTGTAATTCTTAAATGCTGAAAATAAGTTATTATGAAGAAGAAATATTTCACGGTGGTTGTGAGGTTTTTAAGCGATCTATTTGACTTACACACTCCACAGATTTTTTCACTATCTAGTCTCCTGTTAACTTTAAACAATTAATTTGATAGGGGTAGTGCAAATGGACTATTTCCTGCCATTTTTGATATCGCAGTTGTAACATCTTAAGACTGGGCCACTTTTCCCACCCAAATAATGAGAAGCAGCATTTACCACCAATTTAATTAATTAATTTAATTAATGTTTAAATAAATAAACTCTATTTTGCTCGAATTTACCACCCATTTCGTGACATGAGATCCAGTCTGGCAACTCAACACAGATAGAGTCTTTTCCTATCAATTCAAAAGTAGAAGAGAGGGGAAGTAAGGGAGGGGAGGAGGGTGAGAAAGATTGTTGATTTACCAGGAGGAGGAGAAAAAAGTGGCTTAGAGCTGAACTAGACAAGGGGTGACAAAAAAGTGCCCCAGGATTGGCATCACTTTTCTCTGAGGGGTGGGGGAGGAGGAGGGGGAGTGGAAGGGAGGGAGTTTCTCAGAAAGCTGGATTACCCCAGGGGTCATAAATCAACTCCCAGAGGTCATAAATCAATTAACATAATAGTAGGTTAAGGGCAGCAGGAGGAGGATAATTTACCATTGAATGCTAACTTGCCCATGAACGTACGCAACTCTGAAACTGTCTAAAACCACATCCAGGGAACCTCTTCGATAATCCGCTAGATTGATTCAATCCAGGGCCAGTGCATCTCCCTGTCCTGAAAGTGGCATGGCTATCTGGTTGGCCTAAGATGCAAAATCACATCTGTTGATAATAAAAGAATAATAAAGCAACTAAACATAGATAATTCTCCTAACTCATAATGCAAATAATAATTGTGGAAGATGGCCACAAACATATGGAAAAGCTGCAAAATATTTACAAACAATTGATCTGGTGAAATACTAGACGTCCGAATGCGAATACTGACATTCCCACTCGCACACAGCTCAGTTACACAAATGCTTGAGAAAATTACAACACCCATAAAGAATGCCCTAAATAAATTTAAAGGCTGAGCATTGTATAACAGTGTACTAACTGTAAGTGGTTTACATTCAAAAGAGATGACATACATATAAGTAGGTAGTCTAGGAGAGAACAAGCATAGTTTACATTGTTGCCAGATTTCTGATGACATCATCAATGATGTCATGTGCTTTTGCCAGATGTCCCCCCTCTAACATAGGCCAATTGCCATATGTATAAAATGACAGAAGTTCAAAAAATGGTAGGAAATTCAAAATATGGCAGGAAATTCAAAATAGCCAAGCTGTGCTACAGATTTTTGTCCCTAACCCTATGATGTCACTGTGGGAGTAGGGCTCGTGTCCGAAGTATAAATTGGTGGGAAATTCAAAAATCCAAGTTGTTGTATTGTCATGTTGGTGTGAAGTTACAAAATTCGAGATGGCGATCCAAGATCGCTGACATGGAATATGAGCACAGACAGCATTGTTGCCACATTTACTGGGTTTTTCCCTGATGTCATTCACCTGAGACAAAGAATGTTCGTTTACCCCTGCAGGTCCAAGCCAGTCTGGTAGACAAAGGAAGCCAGTCTGAGGCTCTTGGCTACATGTGGATGTTTTTCACCCTACAGGTAGCAACCAGTCTGAGGACCTACCTAATATGTTTTCCCCCCAGCTATTATTCAGTCAGACCTGCAGGGCTATTTTTATAACAGTAAGGTCAGTTAGTAGAATTCAGAATAGCTTCTGACATCACACACAAACTGCTTCTCCTATGTTAAAGTCCAATCCCCCCTAAGTTACGATTCATTCACTTATGTTGTGGTGGGAAAGTTTGTATTTAACATCACACTGGGGGAACGTCCTCCATGCCAACACTGCTGCCCATGCCATTTTATCAGGCTTCACACGCTGTAACCACTGTCCAAGTATCATCACTTGCCACGACATGCCAGGACACTGTAGCATTACCAACTATAGCTGTGCGCCAGGCATAACAGCCACTGCTACTGTCATTGGCTTGAGTGCAGACCTAGCACTGTGTCCTCTCGTTAGTCTGATGTTTAGCTGTGAGTGTTCATATTTCAATGAAGTGCAAGTGTATCCTTCCTTACAGTAAGGGCGCGTGCAATGTTCACGTCTCTGCCTACTGTAAAAATTGAACACTATATGCAGGTGTGTGCAGCTACCTTCAACAAAAATACTGAAGTGTAAACGTGCCCATTTTTATAGAAAAGACGCATGCAATGCAGATGTAACTGCATGTTGTAATCAATTATCTATACATATGAGAGGATAGAATAAAAGAAAACGAACAACTACAGTTTAACAAATTAGATCTATTTGAAATAGATTGCAGATAATGTTTTCGTACAAAATCATGTCCCACATGTTGGAATAGTTCATTTTCATTATATACATCTATATAAACAGTGTGAGTGGTCTGTATTCGAATCGAGAGCTTGCGGACATGGTATTGTTTTGCTGTTTGTATGAGACAGAGTTGTTTCAGGAAGCAGTAAATCATTAAGAACATACCAAAATTGTTCAGACACCAGACTTGGAGGAAAATGTGAGTAATACTGTGAAAGACGACTGCCGTGTCAGTACCAGGCAGTTGGCCTGCCAGTACAGTGTAAGCCAGACGACCACGTGGAACATTCTTCATGACAATTGTTACTATCCTTATTACTTGCAGTGTGCAGGGGTTGCTATCGACAGACTTTCCACGTCAGAAGCAGTTTTGTCACTGGTTTTTCATCAGGCAACCACGATTCTGGGATTTGTGTCATCCATCCTGTTCATGAATGAGGTCATCTTTACATGGAGCGGTATCTTCAACTTCCGTAACAGTCATCTGGGGGATATTATGCAGAATCCCGACGGTATGCTGACAGTGAATCATCAGCATCAATACACCGGAATGTGTGGGTCGGGATAATTGGCGACCATATTTTGTGCCAGTCTTCCTTCCACGTCGCCTAACAGGCCGGAACTATCGGCGTTTCTTGCAGGCCGGAACTATCGGCGTTTCTTGCAATTAACTTTGCCTCTCCTACTAGAAGAAGTGCCATTGACAATTCGACGGCTTACATGTTGGTGCTCCAGCCCACTTTGCCGTTAACGTCCGGACACATCTCAATCATGTCTTCCCTGGTCGGTGGATCAGATGAGGGGATCTAGATGCATGGCCTGCTTGTTCACCAGATCTCGACCTGTGCAATTTCTTGTTATGGGACCATCTCAAAAGTATCGTGTATGAAGAGCCTATTCCAGATTGGAGACACTGGGGCAGCGAAATTCATGCTGCCTTTGACACTGTTCGGATGCAGCCTGGCCGATGTGAATGTGTCAGACAGAACATGCTATGGCACATACGAGGTGCGGCTAGAAAAAAACCGGACTGATGCTGGAAAAAACATTTATTTACAATTATTTACAATTTCATGTTATCTCCTTCAATGTACTCTCCTCCTCGGTCTCCACACCGCTCCATACGAATTTTCCACTGTTCATAGCAATGCTGCAGATCATTTTCGGTAAGTCCATACATTACATCCGTCGCTTTTTCTTTTACTGCTTCAACAGTCTCAAATCTAGTTCCTTTCAAAGCTGACTTGACTTTAGGGAAAAGAAAAAAGTCACAGGGGGCCAAATCAGGTGAGTAGGGTGGATGATCTAAGATGGGAATGTTGTGTTTTGCCAAAAACGTCTTCACTGACGACGCACTGTGAGCTGGGGCATTGTCTTGGTGAAGGATCCATGACTTTTTTCTCCACAAATCGTTCCGTTTTCTCCGTACTCGCTCACGTAGGGTAGCCAGGACGCTAATGTAGTAATGCTGATTCACTGTTTGTCCCTCTGGTACCCAATCAATGTGCACAATCCCTTTGATGTCAAAAAAAAAAAAAAAAAAAAAAAACAATCATCATTGCCTTGAATTTCGATTTTGACATTCGTGCTTTTTTTTTGTCGTGGAGAACCAGGAGTTTTCCAATGCATCGATTGGCGTTTAGTTTCGGGATCGTAAGTAAAAAACCACGATTCATCGCAAGTAATAACATTTTGTAAGAAAGTGGGATCACTTTCAGTGTTTTCCAGGATGTCAGAACAAATCATTCTTCGGCGTTCCTTCTGTTCAATTGTGAGACACTTTGGAACCATTTTTGAACACACTTTGTTCATGTTGAAACTTTCATGAAGAATCTGCCTAACACTCTCCTTGTCAACTCCTGTTAACTCAGACACTGCTCTGATTGTTAAACGGCGATCTTGTCGAACAAGTTTACCGATTTTTTCAATGTTTGCATCAGTTTTTGCTGACAATGGTCTGCCAGTGCGAGTGTCATCACTGGTGTCTTCGCGGCCATCTTTAAATCGTTTAAACTACTCAAACACTTGTGTTCGCGATAAACAATCATCGCCGTACACTTGTTGTAACATTACAAACGCTTCACTTGCAGATTTTCCTAGTTTGAAACAAAATTTGATGTTAACACGCTGTTCTTTCTGTACACTCAACATTTTCCGACGCACAGACAAAACGTCAGCTACTTAAAACAGACGCCGCGGGCAGACTGAGTGCAGGAGGTAGATGAAACTCGAGCAGTAGGCGGAGCGAGAATCACGTGACAGGCCACGCGACTTTCAGCCTTATTGCATTCGTTTTATTGTTTCACCAGTACTAGTCCGGTTTTTTTCTAGCCACACCTCGTACACACATGTGTTGAGGCACGTGGAAGCCATTTTCAACACATACTGTAGCTATGACTGCGTGGTACAGTGCATATCAGACCTCAGTCTTGGATAATTGGTCTCTAGCAAGGATACCATGCATTTCTGGACATAAGTTTATTAGATCCTTTTCGTTCCATATCCTCTCATTGATCAGTCCCTACGGTTTGCACGAGGTGAAAAAATCACGCTGTGTAGATGTGTCTGTAAAAGTAAGATGATTGGTAAATCCTAGAATTTACAGGTGAAACCTAACATTTACCGGTGTAGTTTGGTAATAGATGTAGATTGCGAACTTTTTCCAAGAGATGTTGACAAATCTTAGGATTTTCCCATGTATACTAGTAAAATCGCATTCATTAAAAAATCAACATAGCAGTTTTATGGAAATAGCTTGTATTGATGTAAAATTACGATATTTAAACATTCTTGCATTCCATTGTGATTCTATATTAAAATTACCGAAAATTGATATAGTTATACAAAAATGTTATATTGTGAATGTTAATTTTTGTTACAGCGAAGGTGACAGTTGTGACATTTAGAATTACGTAACATGAAAAACGATTCGCATAAGCCTTTGTTAGCTGAAGAGTTTTTAAACAATTGTACTTTTTGGATCCTTGTCCTCCAATGAACGACACGTTGGCAAGCAAGGTGTCTGAATGTCTGTGGAGTAATGGCAGACCATTCGTCCTCAAGAGCCGAAACCAGAGAAGGTTGTGATGTTGGACGCTGAGGTCCGGAGCGAAATCGACTTTCTGATTCATCCCAAAGGTACTCCGTTGGCGTGAGGTCAGGCAGGCCAGTCCATCTCAGAAATGTTATTGCCCACAAACCATTGCCTCACAGACGTTGCTTTACGACAGGAAGCATAGTTATGCTGATACTAACAATGATTTTCTCCGACCGCTCCTCTATTGTACACAGTACACAATGCTGTATAATATGTTTATAACCTCCCGCATTTAGCGTTTCCTTAAGCGTAATAAGGAGACCACACCCTAACCAAGAAAAACACTCCCACACCGTAACACAATTTCCTCCATAATTCACTTTTGGCAGTACACATTTTGGCAGGTAACGTTCTCCAGGCATTCGCTAAACCAAACCGTGCCATCGGATTAGCACAGAGTACAACGTGATTCATCACTCCAAATCACTCGTTTCCAGCCATCTAGTGTCCAATGGTATCGCTCTTTGCACCACCTCAAGCGTCGCTTAGAAGTGACTACAGCACACATCTTCGCAGCCGTCATTCACCTTTGTTATCTATGGCCCATGGTGCACCACAGTTGCCTCTGCCCTGGTTTTGGATAGCGCCATTTTCCCATGCACAGTTTACTTTAATCAAAAACACAAACAGTTTACAAACTTAACCGTTTCGGAAGTTCCTCCACTCTTGGCCCTAAAGCCTTTGATCACGGCTTTTTGGACGTCAGATAAATCGCTCCGTTTCAGCTTTGCGACAACAACGCACTATTTTCTGTATCCACCAGACACATTTTTTTGTACTCTCCACTGCTAGCGCTGCCACCTGCAGCCTAAAAATAGCTATCGCACGTTGACGTCACACATAGGCGGCGGGCAGATTAATGTGACTGGACCGTGAATGATATTTTTTTGTGTCACACCCAGTCATAATCTTCGTCGATTATTAATAATATGACTATTGATTTATTGACGATGGTTTACGAGGCACAAGTAGTGATCATCAGGTATCAAGGCACGCAAATCACTTAAATATTATTTACACTACTAATATTATTAGCTAGATTATCGGTAATTTTCTTGCGTTGTCGGGACCTTCATTAAATCCGCAATATATGCGTTCCTATATAGAAATGTAAAATAAAGTATTCTTTTTCGTGTCAAAAGACGTGCTGTCAACTTATGAAACATTTTCAAAGCATCTGGTGTTTGTACGGCGCCCATCTTATGTTCTTGTTGTGTTGGTCTGTGAAATATAAAATGCAAATTTTCCGTAAGTTGTGAAAAGTGAAACGTAACGTAAAACAGTGTAGAAAAGTGTTACAAAACCGACTACAGATGCTCCATCATCGCAGTAGCCAGTGGAAGGACATGCGGTACGTCACCAGCACAGTATCGCCAAAAACACTTACATTTACATGATAGCACGATTTTTGGCAAGAACTACATCAGATACGAGGGGCTTTCAGTAACTAATGCAACATTTTTTTTCTCGGCCAGTTTCGGTTGAAAGAATGTGGAATATGTTGTGTGACATAGTGAAATATTTCCACGTCAGTCCCTATAGTGTCATGAATTTTCCATAGGTGGCTGCGCTATCGTAGCCTTCAAAATGTAACGGAGGAGCGTTCCGAGCAGAGAGCTGTCACTGCGTTTCTTTTGGCGGAAAACCAGCATTGCAGATATTCATAGACGCTTGCAGAATGTCTACGGAGACCTGACCGTGAACAAAACCACGCCGGCCAGGGTGGCGGAGCGGTTCTAGGCGCTACAGTCTGGAACCGCGCGACCGCTACGGTCGCAGGATCGAATCCTGCCTAGGGCATGGATGTGTGTGATGTTCTTAGGTTAGTTAGGTTTAAGTAGTTCTAAGTTCTAGGGGACTGATGACCTCAGAAGTTAAGTCCCATAGTGCTCAGAGCCATTTGAACCATTTTTGAACAAAACCACGGTGAGTCGTTGGATGAGATGTCTGTCATCATCGCAACAAGATGGCGCAAACTTTTTCCGATCTAGCAAGACTTTGGCTCCGACATTGAGCAGTAAAGCGGTACCATACAGGCCCTCCCAGTAAGGTGGAATAAGGCTGGAGGACTGATCGGAGATTTTGTAGCCAAAAGAGTGGGTAAAATATGGTGTATTAGAATCCATAATAAAAACAACCTGCTTTCAGTGTTGCATTACTTATTGAATGCCCCCCGTATTTTTTCGCTTTCTATATAATGGTGATCCTGTCAGCGCTACAAATTAGAGATAATCTAACTAATAGTATTAGAAGCATAAATAATATTTAAGTGATTGGTACTGACGTCCGATGAGGCTCTAAACGCGACGCCAGTCACTGAGACTGGTCGGCTCTATACATATACCCTAGAGTCTTTGAATGTAAAATGCTTGCTCGTAAGTTGAAATGGGTATTTTTCTTATGGCTTTATTTACCTTTCTGTTCCCAGTAGACAACTTCATATGATACACTACGGCCCTGACTTAACTCAAGATATTTTGGGAGTTCTAAGATGACGATTCACCATCGAACATTTATTTAGCTGTAATAATGAGTTAATGAATGTGTTGTGATATGCAGGAGGAGAAGAGAAAATGTTGAGTGATACCTGCTTTCCAGCTGCCAGACGAGCCATCTCGTTGATGACACTGTTGCCCGAGTTCCAAAGGAAAGAAGCATCGCCACGATGGAGGCACTGTTGTCTGCCAAGGCCTTCATGCGCCCTGAGTCCTGCAGTCTGTGCTGTGGGCTTCGGCCATAAAATGTCTCCATGCCCCTGTAAGGACTCGCATCCTGCTCGCAGCCTCCCTATTCCCACTTCTCCCTTTCTGGGAGCCACGTTCTTCTGTACCGTTGCCCCTCGAAACTGTTGCTGAGGTTTTGGCGGCCCATGGCGGCATTTAGGCAAACCGATCCCCGTCCGTGGCTGTCTCCTGGTAGGATCCAGACAATGGAGACGAGTGCTGGGAGGCGATCGGTGGAGCTCCTGCGCAGATCTGCTCCCTGAGCTTCCCATGTGATCGACGACACGACGAGATACTGTCTTGTTTGTTTGGAGCACAGCGCATTTGACTGAAAAAAAAAAGAAGTCGCCTGGATTACTCGAGGACTGTGATGAACATACGTACGTGACAAACACAGGGTGCGGCAGAACCGACTAAGCAGTTTTAAGGAGCAATAAAAAGTAAATCTGGATGTATAAAGAATAAATGTTTTTATTTTCTAAATTAGTACAAGATACCATTTTACATTCATTTAGTTTTGAAAACAATGTCCTCAATATGGCGGCCGTTAGCATCAATACATTGTTGTAGACGATCCCTCAAGTTTCGAGCAGCTCTTGCACACATATCGTGGGATATGACATTCACTTCGTCAATAATCCGCTCTTTTAACTCTGGTAGAGTGGAGGGCGTCTTTTGAAACCTTTTCCTTCAGATATCCCCAAAGAAAGTCGTCACAAATGCTGAAATCTGGTGACCGCGCAGGCCACCCGACATCACCCCTCAAAGAAACGAGGCGTTCCGGAAACATTTCTCGCAAAACATCGAGTGAAATTCGAGCTGTGTGAGCAGTAGCTCCATCCTGTTGGAACCAAAAGTCCCCAAGTCCACGTTCTTCACCAGTCTCGTCCATTCTGGGTTGCAGAAAATTTTGCAACATTGAAACATAACGTGCGGAATTCACTGTCACGGTCACTCCTTCCTCCTCAAAAAAAGTAAGGGCCTACCACACCAGATTGTGATATGGCACATCACACTGCCACTTTAGGAGAATTTTGCGGTCTTTCATGAATAATTCGGGAGTTATTTTCAGCCCAGTAGCAAAAGTTCTGCTTATTCACGCACCCACTAAGATGAAAATGTGCCTCGTCACTACTGAAGAAAGCTGCATTCGGAGGGATCTGAGCAAGCATTTGCTCACACAGATTTTCACGGTAGTCTGCTGGGCGTAATTCTTGAGCAATCGTTATTTTGAAAGTATGGAACTTCAAATCGCATTGCAGGATCTTTCTCAAACTGCAGTCTGAAATCTCCAATGCAGCAGCGTGTCGTCGAGCAGAACGCTGCGGCGATTCTTGAACTGCTGTTCTCACCATCTGCACATTTTCTGGCATTCTCATGGATTTGCGCCGGCATGTGTATCTATTCTTGGTGTGTTACCAGTTTCCTCCAACTGCCGAACCCACGACCGGATTGTGTTTGCGTTAGGAACGGCATTGTTGCGTCGAATGTTGAACTGTCGCAGAAAAGCTCGTTGTGTAGCGATCACAGATCTGTTGTTTTCATAATAAGTGCGAACGGTAAAACCACGATGTGCGCTGGTCCAGACCATGTTGGCTACTGAAATGGAGTCAACGACTGAACAAAGGCAGACCACGTGCAAATGCCTACCCCCACCACAGCCCCAAAGGTAATCGATAGAAACTGCTTAGTCTGTTCCGCCGCACCCTGCGTTTATTCCTTCGCTCGCAGATACTAACTTTTATTATACACTGAGGTGACAAGTCATGGGATACCTCCTAATATTGCGTCGGACATACTTTTGGACGGCATAGCGCAGCACCTCGACATATCATGGACTCAACAAGTCGTTGTAAGTTCCCTGCAGAAATATTAAGCCATGCTGCCTCTATAGCCGGCTATAATTACAAAAAGGTTACCGGGGCGGGATTTTGTGCACGAACTAATCTCTCGATTATGGCTCATAAATATTCGATGGGATTGATATCGGGCGATTTGGGTCGCCAGATCAGTCGCTCGAATTGTCCAGAATGTTCTTCAAACTAATTGCGAACAGTTGTGGCCAAGTACATGGCGCATTGTCATCCACAGTAATTTTGTCGTTGTTTGGTAACATGAGGTCCATGAATGGCTGCAAACGGTCTTCAAGTACCTAAAAATAATGATTTCCAGTCAATTATAGGTTCAGTTGGACCAGAGGACCCAGTCCATTCCATGTAAACACAGCACACACCTTTATGAAGCTATCATCTGCTTGCACAGTGCCTTGTTGACAACGTGGGTCCATGGTTTCGCGGGGTCTGCGCCACACTCGAACCCTACCATCAGCTCTTACCAACCGAAATCGGGACTCATATGAACAGGCGACGGTTTTCCAGTCGTCTAGGTTCCAACCGATATGGTCACGAGCCCAGGAGAGCCAATTCAGGCGATGTCGTGCTGTTACCATAGGTACTCGCTTCGGTCGTCTGCTGCCATAGCCCATTAACGCCAAATTTCGCCGCACTGTTCTAACGGATACGTTCGTCGAACGTCCCACGCAGTGTTGCTTGTCTGGTAGTACTAACAATTCTACGAAACACCGCTGCTCTCGATCATTAAGTGAAGGCCGTCGGCCACTGCGTTGTCTCAAGTGAGAGGTAATGCCTGAAATTTGATATTCTCAGCGCGCTCTTGACAATGTGGACCTCACAATATTCAATTCTCTGACGATTTTCGAAATGGAATGTCCCATGTGTCTAGCTCCAGCTACCACTTCGCATTCAAAGTCTGTTAATTCCCGTCGTGTGGCCATAATCACATCGGAAATCTTTTCACACGAATCACCGGCTACAAATGATGGCTCCGCCGATGCACTGTCCTTTGATGCCTTGTGTACGCGCTACTACCGCCATCTATATACGTGCATATCGCTATCCCATGACTTTTGTCACCTCTGTGTATTTCCAACATCTACGACTTTGAACACTATGTTTTTCTTTCCAAAGGGTCCTGAATTTGTCACCTGATTTATTGTTTATTATTTCTCGAAAGTAAAGCGCTCAGAGACTTATCGCACTTTAAAAGTAGACAAAGGACGGTCATCTTTAATGAATGTACGTACTCGTGAGTTCTCGGTTTGGTATGTCTTTCTAATGAACATCGCTTATGCGGCATGCACGTCAGGTAGAATGATTGTGTTTGTAATATAACGTCGTATTTGTATTGTTAATAATGATCAGAGGAGGAAAAAATAAAATCCAGTGCCAACACGTATCTTACGTCACTCGAGCAGCCTTAAGGGGGATCGCTGAGCTTACGTTTTCATTTGATGGGCGGAGCTCCAACGATAATCTTAGATCACCTCACTCCGGGAGACACTGCGGACAGGTATGGGATTTCATCCAGAGCCTGGTGGTATGGAACTGAACGCTACCGCCTCTCGTAGCGTTGTCGAAAAAAATGAAACTGTATAGTTTGTCACTCACGACACATTTCAGTGACTACATTGTCGTACCATACAAAATAAAAACGTTTGGCAGTTACGTTTGTACAAAGAACATTAGGTCTCACGAGAAACTCTGTATCTATTTCTGAACCAAATTTTTAATTTTATGATCTGACGAGGAACTTACTGAAAACCGTCACTGGGAATTTTAATTAAAATCATAAATTTACACAATCAACACGGAACATTTAATAATTGCAAAAAAAATAATATTGCGGACGTGTACACGGAGTTTGTAGTCTATGCAGTAATAATTTTTTCCCTACCAGAATTTCGACCGGTCACCATTGAGTCGATCACCAATGCATAAATGTACGTTAGCGATCTCATCTACAAATATGGGTCTCTTTAGGATTACTAGAAGTTAACAAACCAAATTAAAGGTCATCCTAAGGACAAGAAGGCGTCCATCGCTGCAATGGAATTTCTCAGCATAAAATAAAAGTGGTAATAATCTCAAATCAGTTGTGATGGTCAGTATATTCCAGGCATTTTCCTCGTGAATTAACGATTGTAAATACAGTACAAGTATAAAGAAAACTGAAACACCAAATGAAAAATATTCCGCATAATGAACGATTATTTCTTTTATTCATACGACCGACCGATTGTAAGATGTGACATATTTATCATCATGAACTTACAAGTGAGAGGGTGAGAATACATGTTTGAAGCAAAGATACACTTTTGTTTAGTTAGAAGTTTCTTAGGTGACGTTACGATTATAGCAAATTCTGCAACGGAGCTAAAAGTAAGAAACAAGGAAGGATTTAATGTGATTAATCTATTATATTACGCGCTGTCCATGTCGCATAACAGCTATGGCAACAATTTTTAGTCATTGCTGTGCCTGCAACATATTTCTTTTTACTATGTGAAATATGGTTTTTAAAACAGTACAAAGAAAAAATTGTTTTTTTATATAAAACTCTCTATGCGACAATGATAAATGAGCTAGTCAGACAAAGATGTCTCAGTGGTTGGTTACTGAATCACGATACTGGCCACGTAATAAGGCGTCAACGTTCTGCTTACTTTCCCGCTGTGATAGGACAACTTCGGTCAGTACGTGCTGCGCCAATGGTATGCATTCTTTGGTGTGTATCATACATGATATAACAAAATTAACGACTGGAAATCAACTCAGTTAATATACTGCAATTGACTGTGGGCCGAGAGTAACGTGTATGGCACGCAGCGGAAGACGAGCTATTCAAAAACTGTTTCACGTCGACGACTACCGGCAAATGAGAAACCTATTTGTAAAGTGGTAGCACACTATCATTATAGAGGTATCATATGGTAATTAAAGTAATCATGAGTAATTTACTGAAAATAACGACCAGAAATTAAATGTTTCTTCTGGGTACAAAAAGAGAACAAATTTACGGTAAATGTTGCAGTTCCTTCAAGCACTCGTCTATATCTATGCTCAGTGTAACCATGGTACGTGACACATATGGTATTTTATATTATATTATTTACCAAAGTCAGCTCCCGTTCCATTCACGGATAAAACATAGGAAGAATGACTTTTCAAAGGACTCTACCGACAACTGAATGTATGTGGTCATTCCACCTACTTTTCTGCATTTATTGGTGCTCTTAGGTGTTTATATGACTTCATTAACCACGCAAAACTTGCTTACATTAAGAGCTTTTTTAACAGTGTCGGACTCTCCTGACATTTTAACTACGTTTCACGAGCTATTACTGTAATGTTTTTATAATGTGGCTGTAAACGGTACATCTATGGTGCTTCTGGCCCACAGTACATGTTATTATGACATCAGATGGCAGCAGTTACCCATATGCAGGCGAATTTTGGGTTGGTGAGGGTAAAAGTAAGGGACGGGAGTTAGCACAACTGCGCATGTGCGCTCACACACACACAAAACACACACACACATGTACACACACACATAGATGGTTCAAATTGGTCTGAGCACTATGGGACTGTTCAGTACACCACATATTTCCATCTTGAACGTGCTATGAGAAATAAGACAGATGCAAGTTTAATTATATGAACAATTCTTGTCTTGTCTGAGTCCTTACTGATTAAGCATATGTTCAACACAGTCATCTGGGCGTCACACGTCCTGACTCTCCCTTTTTGAGCAATAACACAGGCAGTCTAGACGTGGAAATAACGTGATTGACACTATGCCTTGCAGCATGTGAGGTGCAAAGATCAAACTACAGTCGTCACCAAGTGTACCTTTATGTGTAAACCATATCAGCAGTGTCAATAAAGTGAACCACATGTGTTTTGTACAGTTATAGAGAACAATAATACAGATATTTTAGAACGTGAGAAAACACTTTGACAGTTAATTTGAGGGTAAACAGTTTCTTTTTGGACATCAAGAGTGCATTAACCTATAAGTTACACCAATAGTTTTAAGTTTGAGCCAAATGTGTTTTCTGCTGTTATAGAAGAACAATACAAATAATTTAGACATGGAAACAACACTGTGATACTTAATTTGAGAGCACATTGAGTCTTGCACTAAGTGGAGTGAGAGATCGAACTACAGTCGTGTTAGGGGCATCAGTCGAGATACAGAGAACAAGATGGTCAGCTCTAGAGGGTACATACCGATTGTCTATTTCATTTTCAATGCCCATCTGAAGACTGGATTGTGGCTGGGAGAGCAAAATGTGTGTGTGTGGGTGTGTGTGAACAAGGGAGGGGGCTGAGGAGATCTCTGACTGGCTTTTTTCCATGAAAAGCGGTATGACTTAAGCAGGAGTTGCAATATTTGTTTGGGAGACAAAAACACATGAGTTTGTGTTTGCTTAGGATCTCCCCGTTTGCTCTGATTCCACGGAAGGAGGCGTGGGTTAAGAATGAGATGAAAAATGTGATTGGAAGAGCATCATTTGTGTGTGTGTGTGTGTGTGTGTGTGTGTGTGTGTGTGTGTGTGTGTGTGTATGTGTGTGTGTGCGTGTGTGTGTGTGTGTGTGTGTGTGTGTGTGTGTGTGTATGTGTGTGTGTGCGTGTGTGTGTTTGTGTGTGTGTGTATGTGTGTGTGTGCCCATTCTCCAACTACCGTCCCTTCCTCCGCCTCTCCCGTCGCCACTCAGGCTGCCCACGCACGTACACAATTGGGCTGTGTAACGTCAGTTACAAATATCCCTTGGGCCAGAAGCCTCAAAGATACACTACTGTACTGGAATGGCTGTAACTTAAATTTTTTTCTCACAATACGTTAAAATAAGATTGAAAGCTACCATGTGTTTGCGACACTTGCAAGGTTAACACAAATATTTAGGTAACTACTGCTCACGTAGTTGTACCGAAAACAGAAAATATAGCAAAGAGCCAGGCACAAATCGCCACATAGACTGCACCTTGATAATCAGGCTCTGGACGCGAGTATTGCACAGGATGTTCCACGTACGATGCAAGCGCTGTGTCCAGCATTGTGTTGGTTGTTCGACAAAATTGTTGCGTCATTTAGCACTTTAGAGTAGATATTAAATGATGCTGATAAATTGACTGTTCCGTATATAATTCAGTACAAGATACATAGAGTTTCCACTATAAAGCATTGACATTATTGAAAAGAGATGATAAACATCTCATACTCTATGATAAAGTAAGCACTGTAGTATGGGGATAAGACCCTGTGTGAGCCTTGAAAGCTGGACACCAGCTGGTCACAAGTCTATACAGTGTAAATTCGTTGGGTACAAAAATCGAACTACAAGAAGGAAGATGGTAGAGCAGAGGGTCATACGTTGAACTACCATTGCAACATCTTTGAGGATGTGACGTCGAACTACGAGAACCACGATGGTGGAGTACGGATGCATAGATCAAACTACTGTTGTAACATATTTCGGGTCAGAGATCGAAGATGGCGGATCGGAGGGTCAGGTCGCACTACAAGGACAGCGATGGTAGCCAGAGATCAATCTAGCACATCAAGATCACGGCTCTGAGCTGCATACTGACTGACTGTTTCATTTTTTATGGCGATAAAATACTTAAATGCTTTACTTGGATAGAGGAAAATACACGGCCGGAAAAGATGCAACACCTTCAAGGACTGTGTTCAGTGAGATCAGGGTATTGGTATATAGAGGCCTTATAGTGCTAGTGATTCATTTGTCACAGTCATTGGGGATCAGATGGCGCTTAGGAGGCCTGTATGTGCACCGCCGTGTTTACTCATCAGGCAGTAAGTGTGCTGAGTTTAGGTGTGAACAGTGCTTTCAGCATTCATTTTAGGGTACAACCATGCCCCACCAACTAGTCTGTATTCCTGCTGAAAAGCTTGAGCCATCTGAAGAGGGTCGCACTGTGGGCCTGCGGAAAGCTGTATACAGGGTGGTCCATTGATAGTGACCGGGCCAAATATCTCATGAAATAAAGCATCAAGCGAAAAAACTACAATGAACGAAAGTCGACTAGCTTGAAGGGGGGAAACCAGATAACGCTATGGTTGGCCTGCTAGACGGCGCTGCCATAGGTTCAAAAATGGTTCAAATGGCTCTGAGCACTATGGGACTCAACATCTTAGGTCATAAGTCCCCTAGAACTTAGAACTACTTAAACCTAACTAACCTAAGGACAGCACACACACCCATGCCCGAGGCAGGATTCGAAAATGCGACCGTAGCAGTCCCGCGGTTCCGGACTGCAGCGCTAGAACCACACGGCCACCGCGGCCGGCGCTGCCATAGGTCAAAAGGATATCAACTGCGTTTTTTTAAATAGGAACCCCCACTTTTTATTACATATTCGTGTAGTACGTAAAGAAATATGAATATTTTAGTTGGACCACTTTTTTCGCTTTGTGATAGATGGCGCTGTAATAGTCACAAACGTATAAGTACGTGGTATCACGTAACATTCCGCCAGTGCGGACGGTATTTGCTTCGTGATACATTAAACGTGTTAAAATGGACCTTTTACCAATTGCGGAAAAGGTCGATATCGTGTTGATGTGTGGCTATTGTGATCAAAATGCCCAACAGGCGTGTGCTATGTATGCTGCTCGGTATCCTGTACGAGATCAACAAGTGTCCGGACCGTTCGTCGGATAGTTATGTTCTTTAAGGAAACAGGAAGTGTTCAGCCACATGTGAAACGTCAACCACAATCTGCAACAAATGATGATGCCCAAGTAGGTGTTTTAGCTGATGTCACGGCTAATCCGCACATCAGTAGCAAACAAACTGCGCGAGAATCGGGAATCTCAAAAACGTCGGTCCTGAGAATGCTACATCAACATCGATTGCACCCGTACCATATTTCTATGCACCAGGAATTGCATGGCGACGACTTTGAACGTCGTGTACAGTTCTGCCACTGGGCACAAGAGAAATTACGGGACGATGACAGATTTTTTTGCACGAGTTCTATTTAGCGACGAAGCGTCACTCACCAACAGCGGTAACGTAAACCGGCATAATGTGCACTATTGGGCAACGGAAAATCCACGATGGCTGCGACAAGTGGAACATCAGCGACCCTGGCGGGTTAATGTATGGTGCGGCATTATGGGAGGAAGGATAACTGGCCCCCATTTTATCGACGGCAATCTAAAGGGTGCAATGTATGCTGATTTCCTACGTAATGTTCTACCGATGTTACTACAAGATGTTTCACTGCATGACAGAACGTCGATGTACTTTCAACATGATGGATGTCCGGCATATAGCTCGCCTGCGGTTGAAGCGGTATTGAATAGCATATTTCATGACAGGTGGATTGGTCACCTAAGCACCATACCATGGCCCACACGTTCACCGGATCTGACGTCACCGGATTTCTTTCTATGGGGAAAGTTGAAGGATATTTGCCATCGTGATCCACCGACAACGCCTGACAACATGCGTCAGCACATTGTCAATGCATGTGCAAACATTACGGAAGGCGAACTACTCGCTGTTGAGAGGAATGTCGTTACACGTATTGCCAAATGCATTGAGGTTGACGTACATCATTTCGAGCATTTATTGCATTAATGTGGTATTTACAGGTAATCACGCTGTAACGGCATGCGTTCTCGGAAATGATAAGTTCACAAAGGTACATGTATCACATCAGAACAACCGAAATAAAATGTTCAAACGTACCTACGTTCTGTATTTTAATTTAAAAAATCTACCTGTTACCAACTGTTCGCCTAAAATTGTGAGCCATATGTTTGTGACGATTACAGCGCCATCGATCACAAAACGAAAAAAGTGGTCCAACTAAAACAATAATATTTCTTTACGTACTACACGAATCTGTAATAAAAAAATGCGGGTTCCTATTTAAGAAAACGCAGTTGATACACGTTTGACCTATGGCAGCGCCATCTAGCAGGCCAACCATAGCGTTATCTGGTTTCCCCCTTCAAGCTATACGACTTTCGTTCTTTGCAGTTTTTTCGCTTGATGCTTTATTTCATGAGATATTTGGCCCCGGTCACTATCAATGGACCACGCTGTATACGTATCCATGGATTGCTACACAAGTTCTGCACAATTTATTGGCGGTTTCTCGCTGATTTTAACAATGGTCTGTGGAACATTCCTACATTTGTAGACGAGGCTCTGGACGTCCTTGGAGTACGGACGCACAACGAGATCGGTGCATTGTGCGAGCAGCAGTGGTCGATAGAACATCATCCAGGGATGAAATTCAGGCACATGTTACACCGGTTGCGTCATCAGGGACCATTGGGAACCGTCTGCTTGCAGCAGGATTAAGATCATGTGTGACTCTGGCCAGGCCACCACTGACACCACGACACCGCCAGCATTGCTATTCTGGTGTCGTGAAAGAGATGACTGGAGAGTGGAATGACGCTCTGCTGTCTTCAGTGACAACAGTTTTTGTCTGTAAGCGAATGATGGATGTACACGTGTGTGGGATAGATTTGGTGAGATGCCTATTCCAGAGTGCATTTGCCCACTAGTAAACATGTCCAATCTCAGGTTTCGTGGTGTGTGGGTCACCATGTATCATTCGTGGACACATCTAGTGCTTTTGCAGGGTCATCTGATCAGTTCTCGCTGTTGTCCCCATACAACTGCTATTTCTTCGACAGGAAGGTGATGTGCCTTTTCAGCAGGAAAATGCAAGTCTACATACGGCTGCTGCGACGGAACTTACTCTACGCAGTGCACAACTACCCTGGCTAGGAAGATTATTGGACCTCCCTCCAGTTGAGTACTTATGGCGCATCATGAAGTGGGAACTTACTCGGTCTTCAGGATCTACAAGAACCATTGCCGAATTGCAACAAAAGGCGCAATATCTTTAGCACAATTTACCGCAGGATATTATTCGACGCCTTTATGATCGTCTGCGTTGCCGCCACAGAGGCATACACTGTGTTTTCCTGCGACTGTTTGGGTACCGTTCACGGTGACCTGTGTGTGTGTGTGTGTGTGTGTGTGTGTGTGTGTGTGTGTTTCATGTGGCCTAAATTCGTCGACATATACAATGATGAACCCCTGTCACCTCAATTGTTAATAAAATGATCTCGTCCTTGAGAGTGTTGTATTTTTTGTTGGCAATGTGTGTGTGTGTGTGTGTGTGTGTGTGTGTGTGTGGGCGCAAGTGCAACTGCAGTGTCAACTGCTAACCCGCCGCCGTCCTTGCTTTCATTCTACCACAATGATAGGAATAGCAGGAAGGCATTCTTGGTCCAAAAAGTGCTACTATCCTACTTCTGTTTCAGCTTTTTAGATTGAAAAAAAAAGAAGTCTCTGATTGATTCTTGTTATTTTTGTTTCTGTATGGTCTTGAGAAGTACTCATGCTCGTGAAATAGAATACATTCTCCTTCGTGGCCAATTTTCTTCTAAAACAAAGATCAGGTCCATGTTACATAGCGATAATACAAAAAGACACTCATTTTGTTGCAGTCTCCATTAGGAACTACTAAATTAGAGTTGCTTATTTATTATTTATTTTCTGTCTGTTTAGTTGCAATTATTTCACCTGCAAGATTAGGGCCTTCAAGTCCTCTTTTACATCTGACCAGACTTCCTCAGTGTGTAAATACTACAGTTTGTATGATACACGAGCGATATATAAATTTTTAGTAATAATAATAATAATAAACTTGCAGAAGGAATGACTGCGAAGAAGAAAATGAAGGGTCCGAGGAAAAATGAGGAATAAAAGGGTAAGTTTAGCAAATGATATGAAAGAAGAAAACAGAAATAGCAAAGGATGAGATAAGCATAAAAAATTTTAAGCATAGAATTTTTTTTTAACGCAAAGCGGTTTTGGATAAGACCCAGGTTACAGGGTAATTTGTCCTATGGTCGTATGATTGAAATGCAGAAGGACACAGAGAAAGATTTAGTGCTGTGGAAGAGTACAGCCGAGGCGCTGAACATATCCGATCTGATAATGCAGGACAACAGCGACTACGAAACCGACGAGGTAAAGAGAAAGAGTGACGTCACGCCACCTGTCCGGTCGCTTCCAACCCGAATGTAGGAAGGAACCAAATGTTGCACACACATCTTAAGCAAGCGTTCATCGCTAGATCGGGACCTGTAGTTTCCGCTAATTTTAGCTACAAGACAGCACTAACCATATATTGAGGAAACAAAAGTCATGGGATGCCTCCTAATATCGTGTCGGACCTGTTTTTGACCGGCGTTCTGCAGCAACTCAACGTGGTATGGACTCAACAAGTCTTTGGAAGTCCCACGCAAAATTGGCCGTCCATAACTGCGAAAGTGTTAACGGTGCAGAATTTTGTGTACGAACTGACCTCTCGATATGTCTCATAAATGTTCAGTGGGATTCAAGTCATGCGGTCTGGGTGGTAAAACCATTCGTTCGAATTGTCCAAAATGTTCTTCAAACCAATCAGTAAAAACCGTGGCCTGGTGACATGGCGAATTGTCATCCGTCAAAATTCCATCGTTGTTAAGAAACATGAAGTCCATGAATGGCTGCAAATGATCTCCAAGTAGCTGAACGTAACCATTTACAGCCAATTATCGGTTCAGTTGGACCAGGGGACCCATTCAATCCCGTGAAACCCAGTCCACACTATTATGGAGCCACAACCAGCTTCCACAGTGCCTTGTTGACAACATGGATGGCCGGCCGATGTGACCGAACGGTTCTAGGCGCTTCAGTCTGGAACCGCGCGACCGCTACGGTCGCAGGTTCTAATCCTGCCTCGGGCATGGATGTGTGTGATGTCGTTAGGTTAGTTAGGTTTAAGTAGTTCCAAGTTCTAGGGGCTGTTGACCTCAGATGTTAAGTCCCATAATGCTCAGAGCCATTTTGAACCACAACATGGATGGGCCCATGGCTTCGAGGAGTCTGTACCAACCGAAATCGGAACTCATCTGATCCGGCCAAGGTTTTCCGTCCGTCTAGGGTCCAGCCGATACTGTCACGAGCCCAGGAGAGGCACTGCAGACGATCTAGAGCTGTTAGCAAAGGCCCTCGCGTCTGGTCGCCTGCTGCCATAGTCTATTTAACGCCACGTTTCGCCGCACTGTCCTAAAGGATACGCTTGCCGTACGTCCCACATTGATTTTTGAGGTTATTTAAGGCAGTGGCATTTGTCCGTTAACACTGACAATGACGCAATCACCGCTGCTCTCAGTCGTTCAGCGAAAGCCGTCGGCCACCGCGCGTTGTTGTTTGTGAGAGGTAATACCTCAAATTTGGCATTCTTAGCACATACTTGACACTGTGGATCTCGGAATACTCAATTCCCTAACGATTTCTGGAATGGAACGTTCCACGCGTTTAGCTCCAGCTACATTTCTGCTTTCAAAGTCTGTCAATTCCCGTCGTGAGGCCATAATCACACTTTTTCTCGTGAATCACCTGTGTACAAATGACTACTCCGCCAATGCACTGCCCTTTTATACATTGTGTACGCGACACCACCACTACCTGCATAAGTGCTTATCGCTATCCCACGACTTTTGTCACCTCAGCGTACAGCTCTAGTTAATTTCGAAAAAACACGTGCCAATACACGATATGGTTTTTACGGATACTTTTCATTTTCAATACTGTACAGATAATACACCGTTTAAAGAGTACGCGGTCTTCGATCCGACTGAATTATGCCAGAGTGACTTCATTCTGGGTTCGGAATGTGAAGAATGGTATCGACATTGAATGCAGACATGTCAACTTTCAAAAGTGAAAAATCAGGAGAATTTTATCGGTGTACTATTGTGAATTACAACACATCCCTGACGATTAAAGTTGCAATAATTCAATAACTGTAACAATTCAATTACATTTGCTTTATTATTTAACATGTAAATACTAAATAATAGACATACCTGAGCCTTCAGACTTTATAATTTATCATTCAACATGCTGAAAAATATGAATGATGAGCTCTGCAGGTTCCTTTGGATTCACACACATTCAAATGAAGCACTCTCGAGAGAACTACAGTTCGAAATCACCATCCGAGGAAACAAATTAACGAATATTAGATTTCTGTTTTGACATTAGCACAGTTTTTGCATGAATATATCACTGTTAAATGATCACACGTTTTCATTTCATAATGCAACCCATATTTTCATGGCATCTTATATCCGTAAGACATCTTTCCCAAATTTAAATCAATTTTATACAGGCCTTTTAGACACAATGCTAATCACTTCGCTTGGAACAACTATCGACTACTCCTTGTCCACGATAACTTTACGATTGCGCTGGTGCTACCAGAAGCGGAGGAAATTGGGACTCGTTGAAAGATATTCATTTGTCTCCGAACGCTGCCAACGATAAGTTCCTTACTTCCTTGTAGATACGAAGCGCGAGGTACGCCTACTGCCGCTCCCGACCACGACCGCACCAATCCACCAATCTAACATAGCCAAGTAGCAGCCATACCTTGCCATCCACCAATATATCGAACGCGCAGGATTTTCAAATAGTAAGGAAAGTATTGAAACTGCCCTGAAAATCGGGAGATCGGTCTTCACTGTCGGGAGATCGGGAGGAAGAAGGAAAAATCGGGAGTCTCCCGCTTAAATCGGGAGAGTTGGCACGTCTGCAGAATGGCTTGTCCAACATCAAATATACAGCAAGCTGCTATGCTGGTTCAGATTCGTTTGAAACTTTCTGTGGTACGTTACTTTACAATACAAGCTCGCACACCCAACGTTCTATACATACACGCATACGCACACGCGTTCGCACACCACATACTCACACACACACACACACACACACACACACACACACTCACAGCAGTGTCGCTGGCGGTTTTGGCAGCCTAACGGTGATACTTGCGAGGCCTCTCTAAACATGAACTGCGAGGCGCGAACAAAGGCCAGCAGTTATCGGGAGAAGAGTTCGATCAGTGAGGGCGGACGTTGGGGCTGGCACACGGCGCGGGGATGGACGCAGCTGGCGAGATCAATAGCAGAGGCACGCCCCCGCCGGTGCTGGTGCTCGCCCAAGAGCGCTTACAGCGAGCTCTCAAGTGCGCCCCTGAACACACAGCGATAGTATCTGCCTGGCGGCTCCATAGCCTATTCGTACTATGTTACGATGGATTAAATTGTGTAAGGAATAACGTGTTGACTAAAAACAGACCTAAACAGTTGTTGTTGTTGTGGTCTTCAGTCCTGAGACTGGTTTGATGCAGCTCTCCATGCTACTCTATCCTGTGCAAGCTTCTTCATCTCCCAGTACTTACTGCAACCTACATCCTTCTGAATCTGCTTAATGTATTCATCTCGTGGTCTCCCTATACGATTTTTACCCTCCACACTGCTCTCCATTGCTAAACTTGTGATCCCTTGATGCCTCAGAACATGTCCTACCAACCGATCCCTTCTTCTGGTCAAGTTGTGCCACAAACTCCTCTTCTCCCCAATCCTATTCAATACTTCCTCATTCCCATCTAATCTTCAGCATTATTCTGTAACACCACATTTCGAAAGCTTCTATTCTCTTCTTGTCCAAACTATTTATCGTCCATGTTTCACTACCATACATGGCAACACTCCATACAAATACTTTCAGAAACGACTTCCTGACACTTAAATATATACTCGATGTTAACAAATTTCTCTTCTTCAGAAACGCTTTCCTTGCCATTGCCAGTCTACATTTTATATCTTCTCTACTACGACCATCATCGGTTATTTTGCTCCCCAAATAGCAAAACTCCTTTACTACTTTAAGTGTCTCATTTCCCAATCTAATTCCCTCAGCATCACCCGACTTAATTCGACTACATTCCATTATCCTCATTTTGCTTTTGTTGATGTTCATCTTATATCCTCCTTTCAAGACACTGTCCATTCTGTTCAACTGCTCTTCCAAGTCCTTTGCTGTCTCTGATAGAATTACAATGTCATCGGCGAACCTCAAAGTTTCTATTTCTTCTCCATGTATTTTAATACCTACTCCGAATTTTTCTTTTGTTTCTTTTACTGCTTGCTCAACATACAGATTGAATAATATCGGGGAGAGGCTACAACCCTGTCTCACTCCCTTCCCAACCACTGCTTCCCTTTCATGCCCCTTGACTCTTATAACTGCTATCATGTTTCTGTAAAAATTGTAAATGGCCTTTCGCTCCCTGTATTTTACCCCTGCCACCTTTAGAATTTGAAAGAGAGTATTCCAGTCAACATTGTCAAAAGCTTTCTCTAAGTCTACAAAAGCTAGAAACGTAGGTTTGCCTTTCCTTAATCGTCCTTCTAAGATAAGTTGTAACGTCATTATACACAAAATAAAACTTCCTCTGACTCTCTCTCGAGAATCATAAAGCAAGTTGAACTGATGGATTACCAGCGGAGACGTTTAAGTCTTGGGAGTAGTGGTGTCCAAGAGTTAACATGTCTATGTAATAAGATACATGAAAAAGGTGAATGTCCGAATGACTTTCTCTCGGCATAATGATATCGATTAAGAAGAAAAGGAATGCCAAGAAATGTAAGGAGTTTAGAACCATAATTTTCGTTTCTCATTCAACAAAAGTTTTATTAAGGGTGACAAATAGAAGACTTCACGGAAGACAGGAAAAAAGTATTGCAGAGGAACAGTATGGGTGAGGGAAAGGTACATGAGCTGCAATGGGACTGCTGAGAATTATAGAGGAGAGATACATTGAAAGAGGAAGAGCCGTTTATGCTCTTTTCATTCACTTGGAGAAATCCTTTGGAAGAATACAGTGAAATAAATTAATGGACATCCTAAGGAAGAACTGGAGAGATAGAAAGCTGATTAAAAACCTATACATACATAAGATAATACGAGTACAAATTGGGAATGAGGTGACAGAAGAAAGCACGGAAGGGGAGTGAGGCAAGGCTGCTGTTTTCCCCAATACTGTTTAACATCTATTTGGAGCACATTATTCAAACATTTTTGAAACAAAATGGAGGAGTGCGGGTTGGGGTATGAGGATAGAATGTATTGGATTTGCGGATGATCTGGTGTTATTAGCAAAGAGTGAAAGAACTAAGACTGGAATGTTAAAAGAATTAAATAAGACCTGTGAGGAATTCGGAATGAGACTTAATAAGAAAAGACAAAATGTATGGAGGTAAATGCAAGACAAGTAAAAATAACATAAAGTTAGGACAGGAAGATACAGAACGAATTAATGCTTTCAGATACCTGGGAAGTATTATCACGGTGGACATTGATGTAGTAAGGAGGTGAAAGCACGTACAGCAATTGGCAAGGAGCCATTTAATAAGAAGAAGGGGCTTCTATTTAGGTGTTTGGACAGGGACCTGAGGAAGAGACTGGCGAAATGTTTCATGTGGAATGTGGTATTATACTGAACTGAGACATGGCCACTAAGGAAAGAGGAAGAAAGAAGAACAGCAGCATTTGAGACGTGAATTTGGTAGAGGATGGAAGGGACAAAGGGGGGGGGGGGGAGGAAACATATGAAATGAGGTGTTGAGAAGACTGGAAGGAACGGTGAGTACAAAAAAGAAGAAGACGCAGAAAATACCACATTGTGGATAGTATAAGGATAGAGACAATTATGAGAAAACGAAGTGGGTAGCAAATGACGGGATTGCATGGAGAGCTAGAAATGAAGATGATGATGTTGAATCTCCCTCGGAACATGAAATACACTAACATTCCTGTTACGGCGTAGCATGCAAACCACTGGCGTTTCTAGTTAGAAAAGATGTGAGGTGACACTGTAACTAAAACATTGACTTCCATTTCGTTCAAATTCCCACTCGGACAAACTGATACATTGTTTCCGCGGTTTTCTTAAATAATTTTAGGCCAATGCCAAGAGCGTTCCTTGAGCAAGGCTACAGCCGATGATCCTCCCTGTCAATCTATATCTGCATCAAAGATGTACAACTTCTCCTTCCGGCCATCCTACTCCTATCTCCACCGCAACCATTAAAGCAGCTCAACCTGCCGCAACGTAGACACAAGAGTTCATGTGTACTTAGTTAAAGCAGGCTAGTTTGGGTTTCAGCAAACCTGGACCCATTCGGCCTGCTGCACCTGACAACACGTTGCAGTATCAATCCAACATGACTAGCCAGGTATATTTTTGGGTACGTAGTTTCAATACATAAGAGTCGAAGCAGCAAAATTATCACACCAGACTTAAAGGAGACTGAGGAGAAATTCAGAATTGGGGAATATATACCAGAAGGGAAAAAAGTGTTCATGGATTTATGAGGCAGTTTCAAACAAATCGGTAGGTGTCTCGCAATGAAAATTGTGTTAAAAGCTGCTCAAACCTCATTCGGGAACCTGGAATATGTTACGTCATGTTTATAAATTTGACCCGCAGTTTTCTCACTCCAAAAATATTTTGAAAGAGGACAAAGACTTAGTGGCTGATAAGTATGTGGAAATGTGTGCTAACGACTTCAGGCCATTCAGCTGTATATAGGCTTTCTAAATTTAGGGCAAACATTGACTGAAATAGGAAAAAATATGGCTTAGTGCATATTAATAACCACGTTCTGGTGGTATGCAACGTAGTGCGAAGAAAACTTAGTATAAAATAAAAACCTCTTCTTCTTTCAGACGAGTACTTTTTAGATTATATGAAAAAGAAGCTTCCTGTTTGCTAAAATGCATTTGAGGAATGTAGAATGAACTGTTTAACCGACTTAAAATGGATTCAGCGAACCCACATTACACATCCTGGAAAACGTAACTAAAACTGGTATAACTGTGGTCATATTGGGCTGCAACGCAAAAGGTTATAGAAGTTAAACTTTCGAAACCATAATTAAGTTGGCGTTGCAATATAATAGACATCTTCAGATTCTCAAGTGCAAAGGATCTCGACTTTCAGAGATGGTTCTGCTTACAACAGGAAACATGGATCAGAGGTGACCTGATGATGGCTCGAATTGAGAGTGTCCAGTATAAGCAGAAAGAGGGTAAAGTTGCAAAGAAAACCGCTACGGTCGCAGGTTCGAATCCTGCCTCGGGCATAGATGTATGTGATGTCCTTAGGTTAGTTAGGTTTAAGTAGTTCTAAGTTCTAGGGGACTGATGACCTCAGAAGTTAAGCCCCATAGTGCTCAGAGCCATTTGAACCTTTTTTTTTTTTTTTTTTTTTTTTTTTTTTTTTGCAAGGAAAACCGTTAATATCGAAGTAAATAAAGAAGCCCGAAATAAGCGAAAAGGATAAACAAAATCCACAACTTTCTGGCTTACAATGACTCAAAATGAATATGTATATTTTATTGGGCCTCTTCGCGTGAAACTCGAGTAAAAAAAAATCTTTTCATCAACTTCCGAATCCTGCTAACAACGCCACAATGATAAGCTGCAACGTAGCGCAGCACAGCGTTAAGGCGTGCAGGAAAGTAAGATTCCTATAGCCCCGTTGGGTTGGGTGTAGCATGGCTTGGATAGGAGTAAAGCAGCCTGTCCTTTCGACTGACATCGTACGGCAGCTTGCCTTCCTGGCTAACCGGCAAGCATACAAACTGTGCAGAACACCGTGAAGAGTATGGTGCCACAATATGTTCCTGTTTCTTTGCGCTTCAGTCACGTTTAAATCACGGGAAGAATGACTGATTAAATGCCTCTATGCGAACTGTAATAAGTCTAATATTGTCTTCACGGTCCTTGTTAGAGCGATACTTAGGGAATTGAAGGACATCTCTATATTTGTCGCTTAATACTGGTTATTGTTCCTTTGTAAGTAGGCTTCCGTGGAATAATTTGCGACATCCGATTCAGGTTTCTCACATCTCCGTGAATCTTTCCAGTACTCTAAAATGGTACGCTCAATCGATTTTTAAGCAACCTTCTTTGTAGACTGACTGAATTTTCGCAGTATGCTGTCGCTTGTTCAAATGGCTCTGAGCACTATGGGACTTAACATCTATGGTCACCAGTCCCCTAGAACTTAGAACTACTTAAACCTAACTAACCTATGGACAGCACACAAAACCCAGTCATCACGAGGCAGAGAAAATCCCTGACCCCGCCGGGAATCGAACCCGGGAACCCGGGCGCGGGAAGCGAGAACGCTACCGCACAACCACGAGCTGCGGACCTGTCGCTTGTCTTATTGACGATAGAGCCTATGTTATCATTCCATTTCGTATCCTTACAAACTGTAGGTGTTTGCTGTAGTCTTCAGTCCGAAGACTGGTTTTACGCACCTCTCCACTCTAGTTTACCCTGGCAAGCCTCTTCATCACAGAGTAACAAATGTGACTTCCATCCATTTGAACATGCTTATTGTATTCATCTCTCTGTCTCCCTCTACAATTTCCTTCTACAACACTTCCCTGCAATAGCAGACTGACAAGTCTTTGATGCCTCATAATATGTCACATCAAATTATCCCCACTTTTAGTCAAATTGTGCCAGTATTTTCGTTTCTTCCCAGTTCGAATCAGTAGCTCTTCAATTGTTACTCGATCTACCCAGTCGTCAGCACTCTTCTATAGCATCAAATTTCAAATGCTTCTATTTTCTTCTTATATGAACTGCTTATCGGCCACGTGCAAGGCTACATGCCTAACAAATACCTTCAGAAAACACTTCCCAACACTTAAATTTATGTTACATGCAAAGAAAATCCTTGTTCTCAGTAATGGTTTCTTTGATATAACCACTGTGCATTTTATATCCTCTCTACGTCGGGCATCATCAGTTATTTTGCTGCCTAAGTAGTAAAACTCATCTGCTACTTTTAGCGTCTCATTTGTTAATATAATTCCCTCAGCATCGCCTGATTTAATTCGACTACATTCCACTACCACTGTTTTACTTTTGGTAATGTTTGACTTACAATCTCTTTTCAAGACAATATCCATTCCTTTCAACTGCTCTCCCAAGTCCTTTGCTGTTTCCGACAGAACTATAGTGTCATCAGCAAAGCCCCGGTGTTTTATTTCTTCTCTATGGAGTTTGACTGCTTCTCCAAATTTTTCTTTTGTTTTCTTTACTGCGTACTGAATGTACAGATTGAATAACATGGGGGGATAGGCTACAACCCTGCCTCGCTCCCTTCTCAAGAACTGGCTCCCTTTCATCTCCTTCGACACACATAACCACCGTATGGTTTCTGTACAAATTGTAAACAACATTCCACTCCCTGTGTTTTATTCCTATTAGCTATAGAATTTTAAAGAGACTATTCCAGTCAACAAATTATTACACTCAGGTGTTTGTATAAGTTGACTGTTACCAGCTGACTGATCGTGACGCAAATGCGAAGGAACGTTACTGCTTCTATTAAGTTTTCTTCATAGTACAAACTTAGTTAAAATAAGGTAGCTACTAGCATCAGTAGAGTCTATTCTCGCCAAAAATGTGTAATTAATTTCGTATTGTTTATTAGTTAAATAGTTACCTAAATTTTCAGAGATCCTTGTGTTAGTTCGCGTCAAATCGCAAGGGAATCTAGCATGAGCCAGAGTAGTGTTATTCGTCTGCTGCATCGCCATAAATATCATCCTTACCATATCAGTTTCCACCAGCAATTAACTGGTAAGAATTGTATGCGTCGCACTGAATTCTGCCTTTGGGCTCAACATCAGATTCAGAGGAATGACACATTTATTAATTTGATTTTATTTACTGACGAGGCTACATTCAACAACCATGGAAATGCTAATTTGCATAACATGCATTATTGGGCAACTGAATATCCTTGTTGGCTGCGGCAAGCTGCACACCAAAAACCGTGGTCGGTGAATGTATGGTGTGGTATTCTGGAGGACAGAATTATAGGCCCCTAGTTCATCGAAGGAAATCTTAATGGTAGGAGCTACACCACATTCCTGGAAGAAGTATTAGGTCTGTTTGGAAGAAATACCTTTAGGAACAAGGAACATAATGTGATATCAACACGACGGGTGTCCGGCACAGTTTTTGCTGATGGCTACAAATGTGTTGCAGAGACAAATCGTTGCATTGGACGCGGAGATGTGTCGTGGCCGGCTCGTTCGCCAGACTTGACGCCTCTGGATTTTTTCTTGTGGGGATTCGTAAAAGACATTGCTTATAAAATCAAATGGCTCTGAGCACTATGGGACTCAACTGCTGAGGTCATTAGTCTCCTAGAACTTAGAACTAGGTAAACCTAACTAACCTAAGGACATCACAAACATCCATGCCCGAGGCAGGATTCGAACCTGCGACCGTAGCGGTCTTGCGGTTCCAGGCTGCAGCGCCTTTAACCGCACGGCCACTTCGGCCGGCCCATTGCTTATAAAGACGTTCCAACTACACCTGAAGATATGCGAGAGAGAATTGTCAGAGCATGTGCTTCGATAAGTGCCGATGTGATAAGGAATACAACTCAATCCATGATAAGAAGATTGCAGCACTGCATTGATACCAATGGTCATCACTTCGAACACGTTCTGCAAATGGACTTTCATGCCACCTTTGTGAACTTCGTTGACCTTCAAAGACCTTACTGTTACTCACCATTGGATTCGTCTCGATAGCCGCTATCAGAAAATAAGTACCAAACCATAGCATTCCATTTTAAAAAAACAAAGTTGACCTTCATATCTCTGAAGCGACCACACCTAGTAACAAAAAACCAACGTCATATTTTCCCCCCCGTTTCCCCATGCAACATTTGTCCCACAAACTTTTCAGCTCCTACCATACTTTCGGAGTTAATCTTGGTGGCAATAGTGACTCACCCTGTACGAGCACAATTCTCAAACTTCAGAAAAGAGTTATAAGAATAATATCCAAAAATAGTAGTTGAGCTCATTGTAAATATCTGTTCAAAACACTTGGGATAGTGACTCACCCTGTACGAACACAATTCTTAAACTTCAGAAAAGAGTTATAAGAATAATATCCAAAAATAGTAGTCGAGCTCATTGTAAATATCTGTTCAAAACACTTGGGATTTTGACTGCGCTATGTGAAAACATTTACCAAACTGTGAACAAAAATAACGTTGATAATTACTGTACAAACGACTCTCTACATGGGCATGGGACAAGATCTAGACCGAACCCGTATTTACTAAGAAAGACTAAACAAAAAACTCGAAACAGCATTTTCTACAAATTAATAAAATTGCACAATAAATTACCAAAGTAGATTAAAGAAATTGTTAACACAAATTTATTTAAAAAGACAGCTAAAAATACCTGTTAACCGAAATATTCCATACAATGAACGATTACTTAGATAACTCAGAGCAGGGGTTTGGAAAAAATGTTAACATAAATAATAATAACAATATTAAAACATCTAACATTCCACATAACACTTTCACACTATTTTTTCCTTCTTTTTTTTCCTTTTCTGGAAAAACTTACTCCCAAATATATATAATATATAATACTAATACCTTATCCACTTTCTGAGCGCAACATCTCACTCGTGATAGAGGGATGCTGACTCAGTTTCTCAGGCTAGCAAATGGGAAGCTGCGGTACACAAAATGGTTCTGACATCAGCTGACTGTGGGTGTAGTGTTATGAAACAATATGTGTATAGTATGTGTAGTGTGTGCTGTGCCTGGGAGAGAGAAATGAATGAACAGTGTAGCATCAGTATTTTATCATTATTAAATAACTTATTTGTAAGACTGTATTGGACTCTAGGGGTAAACCGAATCAGGTATGACCGTTTTTAAACAGTGTAGCCATATATTCGGGAGGGTGAAGGCTCCAGTCTTCATCCAGCCACCATGATTTAGGTTTTCTGTGGTTTCCCTACATTATTTAAGGCAAATGCCGGCATGGTTCCTACTATAAGACCATGGCCGAGTACCTGTCCCACCCCTGTCATTCAAGTCCTGTAAGTCCTTTTGTCGTGTTTTTGGTGTAGTTTATTTTTGTTGTTCTTAAATTATAATACCAAGGCATCTCTGATATCCTTGTAAAGGAGATCTACGGATAAATAAAGCAACTACTAACTACTAGTACTACTACTGCTACTTCTTAAATTGTAATACCAAGACATCTTTGGTGTTCTTGTAAAATAGATCTACGGAATAAATAAAGCAACTACTAATTATTACTACTATTACTACTACTACTGCTACTACGTAACATCAGGTCAACATCAATGTCATTAGTCAGTAGCACTAGTTAGAATAGAAAATATGACCACAGGTGCGATGAAGGGGCCATTCTGACACTGACCAGAATTGGTTCAGGAAAACCATAGGAAATCTACATCTGGGTGGGCAGATGGGGACGTGAACACAGCTCCTTCCGTATACGTATCCAGCATTTCAAAAACTGCGCCATCTCGGATGAATGAGCAATCCAGCTCGTCGAAAGGAGCGACATTAAACTTAAATCTTCCTTCTTCCAGATCTATGAATTTCATGCGTGAATTTCCGTGTACGAAGTGACAGTGCTACTTAATTTTGAATCAGGTGGGAGGACTTGTCTTTCTTTAAGTAAACAGTTAATTAACGATGACCTGTAGGACATAACTGACAAAGAGGGCAGAAAGGTTAACGTTGAACGCCACCTCGACGATGAGATCATTAAAGACGGAATACAGTGTAGGAATGGACGAGGATATGCAAGTAAACAGAGTGTATCCTCTTCAAAGGAAGCATCCCGGAATTCTCTTTGAGGGCAAAGGGGACGAAAGAAAATATAAACCTGGATCGTCGTAAATGGAGACTTTATCTCTGGTCACACAGAATTATAGTCGACACTATCAAAACCAGATCATACAGATGATTTTTTCAGCATTAAAGTATAGAATTTTTTTTAAATACATGTAGAGTGGTTAATTATTTCCATAAATTTTATGAATCGATTTGAATATAAACTTACTCTCTTTGCCAAAGACATAAGAGAACTAAACTGCCAAGTTATGTGATGTTCTATGAATTTACTCTTTGTCAACTAAACAATCAGCAGCAGAAATTTTCATGCAATGTACACATAGTTCTTTCGAGTAGTCGCAACGGTTTATTAATGTTGGAGTGCTGTGATGATTTAGGTTTGATGTTAGCTATCTACTTCAAACTCTTGGACTTACTCCATTCGGCAACTTAATTTGTTGTGAACAACATTTACGCATCATTGTTTGAAAAAATTGGATTACAAATTAAAAATTAATCAATGATATTTGTAAGTAGGCAGCCAGTCAGTTCCGTTAGTTTACTTTGTAAATAGCGCACATGAAATGAGAGAGTGCTCAATTACCTATCTACCTGCGTGTTTAAATAAACGGAATCCGTTCTTATGCAGAGTGAAGATTACAGTGTTCACGCTGAGGCAGGTAACTGGAGGCTAACAACTTTCAGAGCGACATACATCTGCAAAACTGAAACTGCACTATATCCCAGGACGACAACACGGGCGTATTCATTATTTCATTTATATCTTTAGTTACGTGCCTTTCCTTGACTTGCTACAAATTTTATTTAAAAGGTGCAAGAACTGTCATTATCCATTTGATTCATTGTAGAGTAATTACTGAACCCTCTGCACACGATGCAACTGTAATACTTCCCATGAATATAGCTAATATTTTAAACAAGACATTAAAAGACACCACGACCTAACTCCGGATGCAGCTAACAACATCGCCACCTAGTTTTATGTTATACTGTTACTTCTGACATTCATCACGTTTTTTGCATGTAATGTTTTGTTTCCAGTTGCAGAGTGGAAAAAAATCACTGAAATAGTACAGAAAGAACAGTTTCTGTAAGTTCGCACCAGGCTGGGCAGCAAAACGGACTTTGGGCTATGCGACGCTCGCCAACGCTGGCGTGCTGGCACACAACTGGACGTGGAGTGGGCAGAGCCCTGAAAATGCGGCCCCCGCGCCGCCGCTCCTTCCCACTGACAGCTCACTGTGTTGACGAGACTCAACTGTGAGCCGGCGTTGCCTTGTTTACGACGGTTAGGAGTTTTGGACATCAAAGCATTCCTCCGCCTATGTAGACGCTCCGCGATGTGGCGCAGTTTCAGTCTTGCAGATGAATGCTGAGCTGAAAATTGTCAACCTCTGTTTACCTAGCCTAGCATCTCAATAGTCGGATAACCATGACCGTCAGCTGATGTAGCCGCTACGTCGAGAAGTGAAACGTGCCCGCACATCAACATGAAATCTCTTCAATTATAGCTTGCCATGTAACTCTAGAGACGGAACATGGACGATTGTTAAATATGAATTCCTCCATAGTTAACAAAGGTGTGCCATAAAGGCACCCAAGAGAGAGGTGACCATGGCGAAAACCTTACGTAGTCTGCAACTAGATGAAATGGTCGCAGTTGAAGGAATTGTAATGCAGAGAAAACTAGAAACCAGTATCTCTTCATTCATTAATCTATTTATGCGAGTTCCGCCGTTAGCCATCATCAGAATCATATTACTCAGGATTACATAGTTACATGGATGGCTTGCAACGAATATGAGCAAACTAAAAAAAAAAAAAAAAAAATTCACAGTTTGCGTTTGATTAGATGGACAAAAACAGCCAATCAAAATCAAAGGACTTGGATCTCACACACGGTCAACAAAAAATTTTGAAATGGCTCAGACATTCGTATATGGTAAAATTGTTGAAGGTGGTCAGTTACCATACACATTATCAGACGTCGCAAAATATTGGTCAAAACTGCTTATGGAACTATCCCAATGAAATACAGAACGCACCAACATGGTGGTGCATCATGTTAGAATTTCTCAACGCGTTTCTCTGGGCGGAATTGATGTAATTAGATAAGGTTTCCTAGGATTTCTTTAAACGACACTGGACTTATTGCCTGAATCTCCAAATAAATATACGTTCCCCCTTTTTAAACATGATAGTGAGAAATGTCGTTATTGTGCCAAAACCGATCTGTCATGCAAGGAAGATGACAGATAGTATGTTTCTCATCCTATTAACTCTTCGTTTTTAAATCAGTGAAACATTGACTGCTATATGCACTAGAGCCTTCAATTGCTGCTGCGCTCTTCAGTCGAGAGAGTGGATTGATGCAGCTCTCCACGCTAGTCTATTCTCTGCAAGACTTTTCGTCTCTGAATAACTACTGCAACTTATATACATTTTAAACTTCTTACTGTATTCACGTATAAGTCTTATAACGAACCCGAATTAAGGGGACCTTTGATCAATAGTAGATTACGGTGCCAAGCCTATTTGACGAAATTTGCTATTCCATCCTTTTTTCAGCTATGTTTTAGCTAAAATTGCAAGGCTGATGTACGAAAGGGGAGCCTACACGATCGATATATTGTAAGGAAATATTTATTTAAATTTCACTCTTTTCCAGGTTTTCTTTAATACTTTGGAACACTATTATTATCTTCAATTTTACAGAAGTTAATTATCGTATAAATTCTATTTGTTTGAGTTGACCATAAATGGCACATAATTCTTACTTTGCAATATCTTGGTTACGAAATTTATTCATAACAATTTATTGTTTAGTAAACCACAAGAAAATCTGTAATTTTTCAACAGCAAGCTCTGTTTTTCATAAAAATCAATCGTACCAAATAAAATATAAAACCTTTATTATTTGGCAATGTGATGTGGTCAGTAAATTTACGAGAACATTATTTCAAACTTATGAATAATGGTACATAATTATTTTTATCTTTATAAATTTTGCTAATCTCAAAAAGAGCGTTTTCTTTGTGACCGTTCACTCATGTACGAGTATACACAAAAAAAGTACAAAAGTTAATTCAACCAATTACCAGTTCTGGAACAACCTAGAACTTTAAGCTGTATTATATCGTTTGTCGTACGCGCCAAAAGTTAATGAGTCTTTGTTTCGAGCTGAAGGAGGATGGTATTTGTATAGATGCTGTGTAGTAAGTTTGTCTTTGCACTGTGAACACAGTGTGCTTCATGTACGTTTTTTTATATCGGAAACGACTATTTGTAGTTAAAAATGCATTTGAAGTGTTTAATGAAATAGTTAACAGAGCACACTAAATATAATGAAATCTGTGTAACCTTGCGAGAAGACTCTAGCAATGTGCAGAAAGTTGAGCGCTAATTTCTACTGATACGTGTGGACTGGAAATAAACCACAATACCATCAAAATTTGAATAAGTATCTTCACTGACGTTCAAAAAGTTGGACCTATACATCATTCCCTAGAAAACAAGATGACGATATTCGGAGCCACAATTATATGAGCGAAACAACTTGAGAATTAAACTTTTTGCACATTATTGCCACAGTTTAAAACTGTTTTTTTTACACTTCTGTTTCCATTATATGCAACTATGCATGCACATAACTATTTATCTAACTGAAGAAACGCAATTCTTTGTCATCACGTAATAATGATTATAATGGAATTTAGGGAATGGTGGTGTTTGTCTTCCTCTACAGTTTTTATCTCCCACACAGTCTTTGTTTCCACATTGATTATTCCTTGATGTCTTAGATTGTGTCTTACTAGTTGATCTCATCTCATCAAAGTTCTGTCACAAATTTCTTTTACCCAGATCGATTTAGTGCCTCCTCACAAGATACTCGATCGACTTATCTAATCTTCAGCATTCTTCTACTGCACCACACATCAAAGGCTTCTATTCCCTTTCTATCTGAACTACTTATCATCCACGATTGCCTTTAGTGCAAGGCTACACTGTGCACAAACACTTTCGAGAAATACTTAGTAACTCTTAAATTTATAGTAGATGTTAGCAAATTTCTCTTTCAGAAATTCTCTACTTCGACAACAGCCAGTTATTTTTTTGTCCAAATAGCAAAACTCGTTTATTACTTTTAGTGGCTCATTTCCTAACTTCATTTCCTCAGCATTGTCTGATATAGCGACTACATTTCATTATTATTGTTTTACTTTTGTTAATACTCATCTTATAAGGGTAGATCATGAAGTTTACATGCATACAACCATACATTAATACTTTTTCCATAGATCATGAATACGACATTTCATAATGATGTAGAAGATATCACTTTAACATAAGTTTTGTTTACACAAGATAATTAATCAATAATTTTCTTACAGTTACTACTTCATGTCTCAAAATTCATCTATTGAGTAGGAGTTGTCATTCAGACTTTTTTAAAATTTGTTCTTAAATGTTGGTTGTCTGTCTGTAAGACTTTTAATGCTATTTGGCAAATGACCAAAGATTTTTGTGGCAACATTATCCACCCCTTTCTGTGCCAAAGTGAGATTTAATCCAGAATAGTGAAGACCATACTTTCTTCTAATGTTGTAGCTGTGCACTTCACTGTTATTTTTGAACTGGATTGGGTTATTAATAATAAATTTCATGAGTGAATATATGTATTGAGAAAGTACTGTGAATATCCAGAGTTCCTTACACAAATGTCTGCAAGGTGATCTTGAGTATGCTCCAGGTATTATTCTGGTTACACACTTTTGTGCAATGAATACATTCTCTCTTAATGATAAATTGCCCCAAAATATGATACCATATGAAAGTAATGAATGAACAGGCATAGTAGGCTAACTTACTGATATGTCTATCACCAAAATTTGCAATAAGCCTAATAGCATAAGTAGCTGAACCTAACCATTCCAGCATATCATCAATGTGTTTCTTGCAATTCAATTTCTCATCAATGCACATACCAAGAAATTTTGAATATTCTGCCTTAGCAACAGACTTCTGTTCATAGTCTATATTTATCAATGGCGTTACGCCATTGTTTTCTCAAAATTTAGTGATTCTATTTGCAGAGAAACACTTAATAATTTTCTGAAAGACGTTATTTACAATTTCTTCAGCTGATTCTTGTATGTTGGGTATGATTTCTATACTCTTATCACCAGCAAAAAGAACTAGCTTTGCATCTTCATGAATATAGATTGGCAGCTCGTTAATATATATTAAGAACAATAAGGGACCCAACACTAAACCCTGTGGGACATCGTTCTTGATACCTCCCCAGTTATAAGACTCTGCTGAGTTTTGCAGACTACCTGTACTGAGAATTTCAACCTTCCATGTTCTTCCAGTTAAATATAAATTAAACCATTTGTGCACTGTCCCACTCATACCACAATACTTAAGCTTATCTAGAAGAATTTCATGATTCACACAATCAAAAGCCTTTGAGAGGTCACTAAATATCCCAGTGGGTTCAGTTGTTCAATGCATTAAATACTTGATCAGTGGAAGCATATATAGCATTTTCAGTAGAAAAACATTCCTGAAAACCAAATTGACGTTTTGTTAGTACTTCATTTTTACAAATATGTGATGCTACTCTTGAATACATAACTTTTTTAAGAACTTTGGATAAAGCTGTCAGATTTGAGACTGGACAGTAGTTGTTAGCATCAGACCTATCCCATTTTCGCACAGTGGTTTAATAATAGCATATTTCAGTCTATCTAGAAAAATGCTCTGTTTCAGTGACCTACTACGTATGTGGCTGAAATACTACTTATTTGTTGGGAACAAGCTTTTAATACTCTGTTGGAAATGCCATGAATTCTATTTGAGCTTTTACTTTTGAGTGTATTTATTATTTTCGTAATTTCAGTAGGAGAGGTGGGTTGAATTTCAGTTTCATCAGATTGCATAGGTATTACCTCTTTCATATACTGCCTTGCATTTTCTAATGAATAGCTGGATGGAATTTTCTCAACAACACTTAAAAATGATTATTAAAAATGTTTTCTGCTTCTGACTTCTTGTTAACAAACTTTTCATTGAGTCTGATAGAAATACAGTCTTCCTGTGCCCTCAGTTCCCCCATTTGTCTTTTAGCAATATTCCAAATTGCTTTAATTTTATTAACAGATGTGCTAACCTCAGACATAATGCACATACTTCTGGACTTTTCAGTAACTTTTCTTAAAAGAGTGCAGTATTATTTATAATGTTTCACTGATTTGGGATCATTACTTCTCCTAGCTATGATATACATTTCCCTTTTCTGTTTACAGATATTTTTATCCCTTTAGTGAGCCATGGCTTGTTACATGGTTTCTTACAATTATATTTCACTGTTTTCTTAGGGAAACTGTTTTCAAATATACTCACAGAGGTATCATTAAGTAGGTTAAATTTTAAATTAGCATCAGGTTCCCTTTACACTTCATCCCAGTCTAACTTTTACAAGCTTTCCCTAAAATTTTATATTATTAAATCATTAATTGAATGCACTATTTTGGAGGACCGTTTTGCATTACTGCATGGAGTTTTGTCATATACTGTAACTAGCTGTGCACCATGATCAGACAGACCATTCCTAACAGGAAAAGTTTTTGTCTGATTAAATTTATCTTGGTGTTTAAAAACATTATCTACCATTCTGCTGCTTCCCTGTAACACCCAAGTAGGAAAATCAATAGCTGACATCAAATTGAAAGAACTGAGTAATACTTCAAGGTCAAGCTTTCTATCGGACTCCTTCAGAAAATCTACATTGAAATCCCCACAAACAATAATTTGCTTCCCTCTGTCTGACAGATAGCACAACAAAGAATCCAATTTTTTCAGAAATAGTTGAAAATTTCCCAATGGGGACCTATACATGGCTACAAGTATAAAAGTGCTATTATTTAGTTTAAGCTCACATGCACTTGCTTCTGTATGTTTCTGTACACAAAATTTTTTAGTTTCCAAATTTTTCACACTATGATAGATTTTAACATATATGGCAACTCCTCCTCTCTCCATAGTGTCTCTACTTACATGTACTGAAAGCTTATATCCACCTACACTTACCATTTCCATACTTATGTCTATATGATGTTCAAACATGCATAGTATATCTACTCCAACTTCAGTTTCTAAATCTTCCAAACAAACAAGAAGCTCATCAACTTTGTTTTTCAAACCCCTGATATTCTGATGCAATACACTAACATTATTTTCCACTGTGCTTTTATGAGAATCTTGTGACATACTAACATTAGTTTTCACTGTGCTGCTGCGAGAATCTTGTGATATTTAAACATCTCTTGTACCTGCCTGTCTGAGCTTCTCATTAAGCTTAATTTCAATCAATGTTGGATCATTAGACACTAATCTTAGCCTAAAAAAGAAGTACTCACGTGAGTTTCAGTGCCCGCCCCCCTTAAAGGTTTTGCTATCATCCCAGCCAGTTTACCCTTCCCTTTCCTATTGATATGCAGGCCATGTCTTGTGAAGTCCCACCTACCAATACCATTAACAGGAGCCAAACCTATGCCTGAGAAAGCAGCGGTCAAAAGCAACTGATCTAGCTCCATATTGACCCTTGCGAGACAGCTGTTCAATTGGGGCCGATCATACCGCACGAAAGCAGGAACCAAGACAACATTTGTATGGTTCGTTGCAGATGCTGTTTTCTGTTCGAAGGCCAAACTAACCCCTTGCCTACACGTCGGTGCTTATACACCCGCATCGGAGTCGCACTGGATTACACACACGGTGTAGCAACACACTCACACGGAAATTTTTGATTGGCCATTACAAAATCTCGTTTCAAGAGACTACCCATTCCATCCAAATCCTCTTCAATGCCTTTTGCCTTTTCTGACATAATTACAATATCTTCAGGAAACAGAAACGTTTTATATTTCTTCTCCCTGGCCTTTAATTCCTTTTCCGAATTTCTCCTTGGTTTCCTTCACTGTTTGCTCAATGTGTAGATCGAATAACATCGGGGAAGACTACAATGCTGTCTCACTCCCTTCTCAACCACGCTTCCCTTTCACGTACTTCGACTCACATAACCGCAGTTTGGTTTCTGTACAAGTTGTAAATAACCTTTTGTTCTTGTATTTTACCCATACTACCTTCAGAATGTCAAAGTGTGTAGTCCATTCAACATTCTCAAAAGCACTCCTTGAATCTACAACTGCTAAAAACGTAGGTTTGCCTTTCTTCATCCAATCTTCTTGGGAAACCCCGCAAGTGTGTTAGTGAGGCTAACTGCTAACTGTATGAGAACTAATCAGGATGCAGACACACCGTTAAGACCCCTATGCTTGAATAAGTGTATGCAACGGAATGACTAATACTATGAAAGATCGTGGCCATGGCAGTGAATCTGAAGGTGGGAAATACACAAATTAAATATGACCAGGGCGGCATCATCTACTTGAATAACAGACGTCATTTATGTGAACTCTTTATTTTATTACAAAAAGGCATGAGGATGAACAAGCATCTAAATAAGTCAAGAAATCCGAAAATTGCAAACATAGAATATTTTCTATAAGAAGCAGCTAATTGAAATATCGATTAGCAAAGTTACTTACCGAGCGAGGTGGCGCAGTGGTTGGCACACTGGAATCGCATTCGGGAGGACGATGGTTCAAACTCGCATCAGACCATCCAGATTTAGGTTTTCTGTGATTTCCCTAAATCGCTCCATGCAAATTCCGGAATGGTTTCTTTGAAAAGGCACGGCAGATTTCCTTCTCCGTCCTTGACACAATCCTCGCATTTGTTCCGTCTCTAATGGTCTCGATGTCAACAGGACGTTAAACCAAATATTTCTTTCCCTTGTGGCAAAGTTGCTTGGTGAGGGTAGGAGTTAGCTAATAATCATATACCCAAATCTGTGAAATGGTTCTCCATGGTGGACTTAGTGCAACAGGTTGTCGCCCCGTCCCGGTCTTGAACCCATGATTGCAGATGGTGGCGTCCAGTCGTGGTCGTAGTCCTGGCATCATGGTTGTACTGCTGGGCTCCAAACGGCCCTGACTCAAAATTTACAGTTATAGTTCAGCTTCCGGTCGCGTAACGTATAACATAGTTGTAGCCCTGGTGTGGTGACACCGCCCTGCACACCCCGTCTGTTACCGCTGCATGGTGCAGGTTTTGCAGAACACGGCCAACCCGTTTCACAATCATTTCTCGTACATGCTATAACCTACATGTCCCCACACTGCGCTTCCCGGCCAGCAGTATCTAATGCAACTCTCCACACCAGCTACTTACGAATTTCACTTAAGACTAGGTAGCAGCGCTACAGAACTCGACCTGATTACACTTTAATTACAGTGATTGTTTATATGACCGGAGAATCGAAGAAGTCGATGCTACTGAAAGTATGCTGATCAATATGAGGAAGTGAATCCAAACGAATTTTGAATTTCTATTTTGTGATGATGCCAAATAAACCCAAACATGGTTTTTTTCTTGTAAGAAATTTGTGCAGTAATGTTTTATGTTAATGTGAAGAGTGCAAAGTGTTATTTATACATGGAGATGCGTGCAGACAATGTAGTGCTGTTCCATGTTGGTTTGACAGGAACTTGACAATGACAAGTAGTCGAAATTAGCTAATCGCACGATTGAACAAATGTCACATTACAGCCTACTATGGCCCATGTTTACGTTTATTAAACATCTGGAGGCTGTGGAGCCCCACAAATACTAAATTTTAACATGCCGAAGATTCAGGTTATGCTCGCAGCATTGTCAGTGGGATATGAGCGGATCGGTGACACTGTGTCTGGTTGCCATCAAGTACATCGCTAGAACTGTTTTGCCAAGGACTCAAAGACTGGAATCTGCTGTACCAGTTGAGGGCGAAGCCTGTGGAGTACCGAAGCATTTAGTGCCAAGTCCAGAGACAAAGTACTTAATTTCTAGTCAGTAAAGAACTGACTGCTCAATTATTCCAATCAAGAATCTCGGCTACTAATCCTCTTACAATTTATACCGATCCGTCAGTTGTAACAAAATCTCCTGCCAGCAGAGGCGGAAACTCTGCGATGTCTTCTGAACCTGTAACATGTCAAAGCTGTTCTGCCATGTTTCCTGGAATGCCTGGAGATACTTATCACCTGCATGTACTTTTCTTAGCATGGTCCGGACACCCACCTCCTGGTGGGCGCCAGTATGACGCTAGACGAGGCGATTTTCCCCAGGACAAGGTGAGGGCTGCTTCCACCTGTCGAACCTACAGCTAGCAGTGCTGCAAAGGACGTGTTTCGTCAGCCCAGAGGGTGTTGATTTCGGCGTACTGCTCTTGCGACTCCTCAGTCGGATATCTTCAGCTCATCTCAGTTCTAAAGCTCACTCAGAAAAGCAGTTGAAATAACCAGCACCAGGTTAAAAGAGGAGATGAAATCAGTGCATTCAACCGTAGTAATAGCATTAATCAATATCAGAATTTATTAAAGGACGTATTCCATCAGCCCAGAGGGTGTTGATTTTGGCGCACCGCTCTTGCGACTCCCCAGTCAAGTATCTTCAGCACATCTCAGTTCTAAAGCTCACCCAGAAAAGCAGTTGAAATAACCAGCACCAGGTTAAAAGAGGAGATGAAACCAGTGCATACAACCATTGTAATAGCATTAATCCATATCAGAATTTATATTATCTGATTCTGTCTAGCTCAAATCACGTAGAGTCGAATTATTTATCAAATATGAATGAAAAGAGACTGGATGAAAGGCTTGCTGCTTTTTATTCTGAAATAGGGTTCGTACTGCTTCGCGTGTTCCTACATTTCTTCTCACAATATCATATCTGTCATCACATCTTCATTCATTTCCGCTTCCCTTTCTATAATATTGCCTGCTGTATGAAATGATTGTTCGATGAACCAAGCACCTAAGCGTGAATTGCCAAGTAGTAACGTAGACACAGAAATGCATGGAAATCACGTCGTAAATCATCTAAATGGTAAATGGGTATAAGTAGGTAATACAATATTTGCGTCACCAGTTAGTAATTATAGATGATATTATTTGGGCAAGCTGGTTTCGAAATGGGGTGAATTAAACCGTTTATTTACCCTTTTTATGAACCTGAAAACGTGCAGCAACTGTCTGAAGTGACATACTTACGTGTATCTTTGTCAAATTCAAATAAAGAAGTTTAATGATGTGAAGTCTAACAAATAATACCATTAAGTGATTTCTTTCTATAAAATTGGTCGCAATGTCATGCATGATTGCATTCCAGAACTTTGCTGCATGTTTTTAAGTTCCTACAAAGATGAAAGAAAAGATTTAAGCCACTGAAGAAGGATATCACGCTCACAGCCGAGTCGGTGAAATAAACTACATGAATTAGAGCTAATGATAGCATTATCACACAACAAATTCTAGAAACAATCAGTTTCTTCTAGCCTTTGTAGACAAAATAATAACGTTATGAAATTGTACTACACGACAAAAGTGCGAAGAATCATGTACGAACAATTGAAAGCGACGTTGCCCTATGAGACTTTTTTGCGTCTCGCCAAATCGTCCAGTGCGTTTCCTTTTTGAAACAGCTGGACTTTTTTTGGTGGGTGGGTACTGCGACAGTGAAGCAGCTATAAACGATTGTCTTTAAGTAGTCTCTTCTATCGACAATCTTATATGAAAGAATAATACTGGACTGGAGCTGTTTTAATTTAAGGCAGCTTCTTTCCGCGGAATGTTTGAAGGTTCAGAATCATGTCAAGCATCTTCTCAGCTTCGCCTGTAATAGACTAGCCAGAACCGAAATGAACCAACAATTAAGCTATATCAGGTACTAAACGGGAAGTTAAACGAGAGGTGGTGCAACACGGAAGTATCTAAGCAGGCTGAGAAATCAGTGAAATGGAGAAAGCTTAAAAGAGATATTGAAATGAGGGGGCTGATGTATTCCCAGAGCATTATTTATTGACAAATGGTAACTCAAAATGAAAAATCTTTTGGATTAACTGACGACGCCTTATAGCAACCGTAGTATGAAAAATTATTGACAAAATATCTTACATGTGAGGTTTGAAGATGGAACTATTGCAAGTATACAACGATATTTTTCTGCGAGAGGAACGAATAAAGACATTTCGTTTCATGTGGGTTGGATTCGTGTAGGAATCATCTTCAAAAGTAGCCACCAGCACTCTGTTTAGTAAGGTGCATGTGCATTTCTCATTGTTCTGTTTGCCTCGCGGAGCCTTTATAGAAACGGTTTCTTGCAAGCCCTCCTTCATATTCACGAGGGACCAAACACCGCGACAAAAAAAGGGGTGACGTCACTAATGACCTTACTCTTTATCTCTTTAATCTCAAATCATCTCTAGGAAAGATAAAATGCTAGATCTGACTTTTAACTCGGTCTTTGAGGGAGTCGTTTCGCTCAACAGAGAGGGCCCTTACGACTAAGGTTTCAATTTTTGATTCAAATCCTGATTCAATATACAGTTCTAAAAGGGAACAAAATTTCACTGCTGGTCGCCCAAAAGATTTCCATTACCTGCAGGTGACGTCAGTGCTACAGTGTAACGCCGCCTAGTCGCCAGGTGCAGTAATGCTGGGTTATGAAAGAAGACAGACACCATGGACAACAGCATTCGTGCAAACTGGAAGTGGGCAATAATACTACATTATTAATCATTATTATGAGGAAAATAGCAAAAGCAATTTAAACACATGTACCAAGCACATTAACAATTCGTTAAATGGACCGGTATGCTTTCATGCCAACAGGCATGAAAATCTATGGGCATGGAGAGATATCTGGAAAAAAGAAGGAAGATTCGGGATCAAAGACGCAGCACATGCTCAAATTAGGGAAGGATGAGGAAGGAAATAGGCCATGCTCTTTGAAAAGAACCATCCGGGCATTTGCAGTAAGCGATCTAGGGAAATTACGGGAAACGTAAATGTGGATGGGGAAACAGGGATTTGATCCTGTGTTATCCTGAATCCGACTGCGCTACCTCGTTCGGTAGACATCTCGATATGCGCCACGCAATGTGGAGCACTCTGCGCTGAGGTGATTTGACTGCTACAGGCAGTCGAATAAGTGAAAGTGTACAAACGTTTCATGGTCTGATGGGGGAAAAAATTTGGCGACAGAGATGCGTGTGATGACCAGAAAATGCATTTGCGGCTCATTCATATGCCTTCACAACGGAAAGAAACAGTTGATGTTGTGCCACATTAGAGTCGATCGATAACAACTATAACGACAAACATCGATCAAGTTCGTAAGGTCCATTTCTCATACAAACGAATTTGGCCTGGAGTAGCGTATGCAACGAACACGGTCGCAGTGGACACCACCTGTCCGTTCACATTTCGACAGACACCCATTAGCCTTATGACGTGAATATCTCGACCGATTTAACGAGAAGCGTGGTAAACTTTGCCGAAAGTATTAATTTCTCCGTGTTTACAGAGTGGTGTTGCTCCGTAACTCTATCCTGAATTAATAACAGTCCTTCCAGTTGGTTAACTGTCCTTTATTACATTCATCGACCGGTTTCAGGTTTCATATTTAACCCATTCTCTAGTCTAGTGGATCCGGAAATTATGTGGTGTTGAAGCGAAGTCAAATGTTATTTGACATCATTTCACCGCCGGATAATTTTCAGGTTCACTACAGAACGATTTAAATATAAAAGCCGAAACCGGACGTGGACTACAATAAAGAACACAGTAGTTAATGGAGCGGCTACTCATTAACTTGCCAAAAGTGTATGATGGAAATTATTAAAAGCACCTTTTATTAAATGACCGCTTACCATGCTAATCAAGTTAACCATCTTCACGGCTCCTGATGTTTCAGATAGGTTGGTATACATTTACAGCACGAAGTATCTGCAGTTTTCGAACAGTTGTTATTTCACTCCGAAATACAAAGTACAAATGTCGTTGTCTAATTAAAAGTTTATTCGCAGCCGCGGAAATTATTTGTTCTCAAGCGCATAATATCTTGGACAAATACGGCACGAGGTTTCGAGGAAGGGTGTCTGTCTGAGGAGCTGTATTTGAGCTCGGTGAGCATTTGCTTTGCCGTAAGAACGCTTTGTCATGACTGATTGTGAGAGCCGATTCTCAGAACGCTGGATTGAGGAACGCTTGAAATATCAAGGGTCGCGCTCGTCTCAGCTAACCTTAATTGCACCGTAGCACCGCACCACCTTAATTACGGAGCTTTGTAATGATATCCGCCCCTTTACACTCCCGTAATTACTACGAAAGTGCCCTGATGCTACAAGACTCGTGCCTTGCGCACTCAAGCCTTTGAAAGACGCAATTAATTCTTTTGGATGAAGTCTTAGCAGTCAACAAGCATAAGGAGAGAGACACCAGTTCTTGCGTTACATGAAGCTTGTCTGTATGCTCCAAGCAGTCTGTCACGATCCCCCATCAACGGATTACGTTTGAAGTACGGTGGTGACAGTGTTTTCACTTCATTTTAGCTCCGTTACAAGAATATATCAGAAAAGTTATCAACATCCGATAAGACGCAGGTATTTGTTTTTTCTTGCCATTAACGCCTTATGGGTTCATTTACAGCACTTTAACACGAAGATACTTTTATAACGAACTGAATAGTCGCGCTATATAAAGTACAAAAAGTTATTAACGTGCTGGAAATGGAACCCGGAAATTGCAGATGCAGATGAAATTCTTTCTGTATGATTCTAAAAATCATTATTTCCATGAATTATGTTCAAAAGTTTGTAACATTTAAGCCTCCTTTTTCTTCTTCTCCTGCACTTTCCATATTAGGCCAATTGTGGCCTGTTACGGTTCCCATCTTTTCCTCTGTCTGCGAGGATCTCTTTTTCCTTTTGGTTTAAAGTTTTTATCTGACGTGATAGTCTCTCAGGATCCTTTCGATGTAGACGTTCATTCTATTTCTTTTTGTTTTCATCCAGTTTTTCTTCCACACTCCTGATATTCAACTTCTCTCGAATAGCTTCATTCGTAATTTATATGTTCTTTCAAAACCCTTCCTTGTTCTAAGAAATCTCGTTTTTGCTCCTTGCAATTGTTTTTCTTGTCTTTTACTCAGTGCCCATTACTCAGTTCCATATAATAGGGTTGAGAATGCGACTGTTTTATAAAACTTCAGTCTTATTTCCTTCCGTGTTTCATACTTTGAAGTTCTGTTAATTGTTCCTCAGAAACTTCCAAATCTGTTCAACTTAATCTGCATATCTTCTTTATATTTCTGTGATATTTCGTATCCAAGACAGTTAAAATATTTTACCAATTCTGTTACGTTTTCGATGAATATTTTACACAAAAAGCAATTGACTTAGATTTACTGGAAGATATTTTCATACTATATTCGTTACATATTTTATTTAGTTCATAAATTCCTTTTTTGTAAATGAAAAAATCACTGTAAGATCATCAGCGTATAGGAATGATCTTCGTCTTATCAATGGTTTAGTTACACCCCAGTATTTGTCCTTAAATTCCATTGTAAGTAGGCTGTTTAGGTTTTCTTATTGGTAACGCCACGTAGCGCTCTGTGTGAGAATCACTGGCTGTGCTGTGAGCAGTCTGTCGCTGCTTTGCATTGTTGTAATACTCGCCATTGTAGTGATGGGCAGCGGCAGCTGGATGTGAACAGCGCGTAGCGTTGCGCAGTTGGAGGTGAGCCGCCAGCAGTGGTGGATGTGGGGAGAGAGATGGCGGAGTTTTGAAATTTGTCATGAACTGCTATATTTATATATGATGATATCAAGGTAAATACATTGTTTGTTCTCTATTAATATCTTTCATTTGCTAACTATCCCTATCAGTAGTTAGTGCCTTCCATAGTTTGAATCTTTTATTTAGCTGGCAGTAGTGGCGCTCGCTGTATTGCAGCAGCTTGAGCAGCGAAGATTTTTGTGAGGTAAGTGATTTGTGAAAGGTATAGGTTAATGTTAGTCAGGGCCATTCTTTCGTAGGGATTTTTTGAAAGTCAGATTGCGTTGCGCTAAAAATATTGTGTGTCAGTTTAAGGGACAGTCGTGTATAATTCTTCAAAGGGGAAGTTTCACCATCTACAAACTAAATCGTCAATGTAAATATTAAACAGCGTAGGGGACAAACTATAGTATTGTCTCACAACTTCATTTATTTGTATACGTTCTCTCTATATGTCTAGATTTCTGATATTTCTTTATACAGACTTTTGATAGTTGATGTAAGCTGCAAAGTGTAACCTTGTGCTCCATTATTCTCCATAACTTTTCTGTAACTACGTTATCAAAAGCTTCATCAGAATGTACACAAGCAATATCCGTCTCTTCGTTGAACTATCTCTGCTTTTCAAAAAAGCTGTTGTAAAGTAAATACAGCACGTTTCTAAAACCGACGTGTTCGTCCACAAGCAGCAGCAGTTTTCGTTATGGTGTTAGCGGCAGCCTACACAAGAGATTTGTAATTTCCTAGTCCGGCTACTAAGCAGGCTCTGGCCAAAGTTGCGGGATGACACAGACTGTTGCAGGGATCCATTAGTTGATCTCAGATAGAAGGTGCGGATGTGAAGGGGTTACGATGTGCTTGGCGCACAATACGGCGGTGCTACCTATTGGTGGTCAGATGTGGTCGACCGGAACTTTGACGACTATGTCTGCTCTCATTTTCCCGTGCAGATGCAGTCCAAAATCGGGTCACTGTCACATGCGAATGCCCCACAAATATGTATATAGCACAGTTTGACCAGCTGACCAAACTGAGAACCACAATGGGGCCCATTTCAAAGTCTGTCAAGTGTCGATAACGCTTTCTCAAGTGACTAAGCGGTATCTCCGTGACCTTCACAGCTACCGTTCAATATCTGAGGATGTTCACGCCCATTATATACTCTACCAGGCCAGGCAACACTAAACATGAGCAATCCTAATGCTCTCTGGCGGCCGTTGTACCTTTTACAGATAATTGTAACGCTAATCATTTACATACCCGCCCAAGGACTTCAGTGACATACACTATGTGATCAAAAGTATCCGGACACCCCCAAAAACATACGTTTTTAATATCAGGTGAATTGTGCTGCAATCTGCTACCAGGTAGTCCATATCAGCGACCCCAGTAGGCATTAGACATTGCGAGAGAGCAGAATGGGGCGCTCCGCGGAATTCAAGGACTTCGAACGTGGCGGCGGGGCGAGGCGTGTTATCATATCAGTCTTCTGGATGGTTTGATGTGGTTCGCCACTACTTTGCCTTCTGCGCCAACCTCTTCATCTCACTACCTCTTACATCTAACGTCCCCAATTATTTGCAGAATATAATCTAATCTCTGTCATCCCCTGCAGCTCCCTCTAACATCAACAGTTATTCTCTGACGGCTTAACACATATACTGTTACCCCGCTCTTTCTTCTAGTCAGTATTTTCCACACATTATTTTCCTTGCCGATTCTCAGAAAACCTCCTCATTTCTTGTCAGTTCCCCTAATATTCAACATTGTCCTACAGCACCACATCTCACACGCTGAAGTTCTGATTTTTATGTTTTCTTACAATCCATATTTCACTTCAATACAATGTTGTGCCCCACATGTATACTGGTATACTCAGAAATTTCTTCCACAAACTCAGGTCTACGTTTGATACTAGGACATTTCTTTTGGCGGGGAATGCCCTTCTTGCTCGTGTTAGTCCACTTCTTATGTCCTTCTTACGTCGTCCATCATGCGAAATTTTTCTTCCACCGTAGAATTCCTTTACTTCGTGGTCGCCGTGTTTCATTACTGCTAGCCCATTACTTTCGTCTTTCTTTGTTTTACTCTCAGCTCCTGTTCTATGCTCATTAGTCTGTCCGTTCTGTTCAATAGGTCCTGTAATTCTTGATCACTAGCTCTGAGGATAGCAGTGACTCAGCGAATCTTGTCATTGACGTCCCTTCATCCTGAGTTTTAATACCACCTCTGAGGCTTACCATTATGTCCGCCCTTGATTATTTGCTTTGAGAAAGAATGCTCCCCAACTTAACAGCGTCTCCAAACCTAGCACCTCGTCCTTGGTTTTCTATTCTTATTGTTCCCACTTGGGTCTTGAACATATTGTATATTACCTATCTCCCCTTATAGCTTAGAACTATTTTCTGAGAATTTCAATGATTTTGCATCATTCCATGTTGTCAAAAACTTTTTCAAGGTCGAAGGATTCTATGAAAGCGTCTTGATTTTTGTTATGTCCTGCTTCCAGTATCAAGAGCAACGTAAAAACTGTCTCTCTGGTGTCTTTAATTTCCCCAAAGCCAAACTAATCGTCATCAAAGGGATCCACAGTTTTTCCATTCTTCTGTATATTATTATTGTCAGCAACTTGGATGCTGAGCTTTTAAGCTGATTGTTCGTTGCTTCTCGCATTTGTCTGCCCATATGACTCCGTGACTGTGTGGATGATGTTTCTGAGCAAATCTGATGGCAAAGAACAAGTTTTAGATCAAAAATCTTCCTATTCTTTACCAAACTCCAACTTTAACACTGGATTCCCTATGTTTTCTAACTCGACGTCCGTTTCTTCTTCTGTCCTGTGAGCAGACAGTTCCTCTCCATGGTAGAGGCTTTCAATGTACTCTTATGTTTCCACCCGATCTCTCTGTGTTTAACAGTGAATTTGCATTTGCCCTCTTAATATTGATGCCTTTGCTTTTAATTTCACGGAAGATTGTTTCGTCGTTTCAATAGGCTGAACATGATTTTATGTTGATGTTTCCTTTCGATTTCGAGACCCTGCAGCCATTAGGTTTTCTTGTGTTTTCATTCCTGAGTGGCTTATATTGTTGTATTCTTACCTTTTCCTGACATTTCTGTACTTAATTTTCGCGTCGAACGGTTGGAGGATATATTCTGTCATCCAAGATTTCTTCGCAGTTATCGTCTGTCCAACGACTGTGTTACTCTTTTTAGAGATGTCCATTCCTCCTCAACGGAATAGTCTACTGTTGTATACCAATATTGCACTTCTTTGCACACTGACTGTTTCGGACGACTCTCTTAATCTTCATTCTAATCTTCATCATCACTAAACTGTTGTCTGACAATGAGTCTATATTTTCCCCTGTGTACACCTTACAATCCAATATCTGATTTTGGAATCTGTGTCTGACCATGATGCAATCCAACTGGGATCACCCGTGTCTCTGTTTCTCTTCCAAGTGCACTTCTTCCTCTTGTGATCTTTTAACAGTGCTGAAATTTATTGCAAAACACAAACAGTTTTTCTCCTCTTTTGCAAAACACAAACAGTTTTTTCTACTCTTTCATTCTTACTACCAAGCCCATAGCTCTATATACTGAATTACCTGTTCAATACCCTCATATATCTCCACTGCTTCTTCATCTTCTGCTTGTGATGCTGACACGTACACATGATCTCTTGTTGTTCCGGTTGGTATCGTTCGATTCCGATGAGAATAATCCTATCACAGACTATTTCTCAATCGTTAAAGGTGTACTTCTGGATGCCCAGCCGAGTTGTCTCACTCTCTGCCCTCCCTTCCTTTTCATAAAGAATCCTTCTCGGGATATACCATTTTCTGCTGCTGTTGATATCACCCTGTATTCACCGAACCAGAAATACTGATAATCTTTCCATTTCACTTCAGTAATCCACACTAGATCCAGACAGAGCGTTCGCATTACCCCTTCCAGATTTTCTAGCCCCCTTGGTTCATTCAGACTACTGACATAGCACGCTCCGAGTCGTAGAATGTCACTGTTTCGTTTATTATTCAATATTTTTCTCATGGTCACCTTCCCTTGGCATCTCCCTCGCGGAGATCCGAATGAGGGACAAAACTGAAATATTTTGCAAATGAAGAGATCATCATGACACTTTTCCAGTCTCAAGCCAGATGTCCAGTGCCTACACACAATGTGTCTTTAATGTAGTATTTTCCACTGCCTTCTGCATACTCATTACTATTTCTTCCACCTCCGTGGGTAGGTTTACGTCCCAAAGGCAAGAGGGTGCCCTGAACCTCTTAACCCTCAAATGGTTCAAATGGCTCTGAGCACTATGGGACTTAACATCTGTGGTCATCAGTCCCCTAGAACTTAGAACTACTTAAACCTAACTAACCTAAGGATATCACACACATCCATGCCCGAGGCAGGATTCGAACCTGCGGCCGTAGCAGTCACGCGGTTCCGGACTGAGCGCCTAGAACCGCTAGACCACCGCGGCCGGCTTCTTAACCCTCCTCCGCCCTCTTCGACAAGGTCATTGGCAGAATAAGGTCAACTTCTTTGGCTATACCGGACGTCTTCGGCCACCATTGATGATGATTTTTATTAAATATCTAAAAAGTGGTTGCGATTTAACCCGAGACCCAGGACGATGGTATGCGGGAAGAAAGTTTGTCGATGCCACTCTACAAAAGCCCGATGTGAAAAGCCCTTCTTTGTATTTACTCTATCTACACTGCTAATCTACTTGGTGAGTGTCCCAGACCGTCGAACAGTACATAAGGAGTTGTCAAACGAGAATTTGAAAGATATCTCTTTCGTGCGTAAACTGCACTTTCTTAGGATTCGTTCAGTAAACCTGTGCCAAACATCTGCTCCCCCACTGCAAGAATTAGCGTATTTACACAACCTCTATGCAAAAGAAACGAAATTGTTGGTGTTACTAAGGAACTAGTTGACGCAGCGTTATCAGTGTGTAACTCTTTTGACCTTCAACTTTAACGTTACGTTGTGGCAAGTTTCAGCCTGTTCAACCAATTCAGTGGCAGTGGACGAACAGTTTGCCTCAGGCGTGTTCTTGCGCTCCGCAGAAAGGTGTCATCTACGAGGACTGACAAAAAAAAAAGAAATAATTATCTTCAAAATAGGGGACGATGAAGTCCACATACGTGTGCATTCATTACTTCCACTCCTCAATACATTTTTGCATGTCGTTTTCAACAGGAGAGTGTAGCTACCCTCTCCCTCCCCACCCACTCCTCAGAAATAGTTATCTTCACATACCAAACTCACATCCTGCGCTGTCACACGGACAAAAGTATCAGTTTAGTATCACTTTGAATAAAGACGGAACATAAAATGAATACTGACTAGAAACAAGTGTATTCAGAACCATTTGTCGAGTGAACTCAAAATTATTCGACATTCACCGCACAGTTAATTTGAGTCGCCCCCGTCGCCTCCTCTGTCTCTCTTCCTCCCACCCTCCTCCGCTCTTTACGTCCTCCACCATATAACTGTGCATGACCTCCAGTGATTTTGCCTTCCAGCGATGCGCAAGAACACATATGTAATAAACAGTTCGTCCCGTACCTCTGCGTTCATCGACTTTAAATGAAATTGATCACAGCGTGAGGACAAGTAGAAGGTTAAGATACAGTGGCCTCCTAGTAAGCTCCAACAAATTTGTTCCTCAGTAATTTGAGCAGCTATCCACTTACACAAAGGGATTCGCCAGAAATAGCGACGATGTATGAGCACTACGCCACCGCCTTCAAACGTGCCGAAGAATCGGCTTCTGAGAAAAATGTAATCCTTCCGCAACAAATTTACAGATACTGCAATAGGACCTATTAGTAAACGAGGTGAGGTCGTATTTTTCCTCTACAAATTGATTCAATACTGGAGGCACTATAGTGGCGTTGGAACGCTCCATACACCGTGCGCAGAACATGACATTTCCAGATGCGAATAACGCCCGTAAGGAACTGCACTCTTACGTCCACAATTCACCAGCTGAAGGTAGACTTCCGACAAAATTCTGTCAGAAACTGTTCCATGGGAGCGACAAATGTTGAAGATTGGAAATCCAAAATGAGACGAAGCACGTATTCAAGTAAAAAGTTCAAGTACGCTACTAAAATATCTTCGCATCGACAAAGTTGCAGATCACCTCTCAGAAAATCACTTTGAAGACAAGGTCTTTATGCCATATAGGCTTCATAAATTCAACATAGCAAGTCTGTGTCCAGTGACAAAGGGGTGAAGAGAATAGGCAGACAGATCCAGAGTGTACTGTATTAGGCAATTGTCAACTCAATGATGGCGTTCTTAATCTTCTGTGACGTCTTTCCCACGGTCTTTTGCCTTCAGTTTTCACTTGGTTGATGATTTTTCTTTACGAATTATGAGTCAAAAGAAATCGAGGATCATGTGGTAGAGTGTTATGCGCAGTCTCCTTTCGGAAACCGAAACTAAACACCGCGAACAGGCTGGGAGGAACGCGCGATTCCGACGGCCGCCGTGTCATCCTCTGCCATATGGCGTCCTCCAAAGTGGTATGGAGTGGCATGGGGTCAACAGACCGTTCTCCTGGCTGTTGTCTGCTTTCCAGACCTCGGAACCACTACTTCTCATTCACCTAGCTCCTCAACAAGCCTGATCTGGCTCAGTGGAAACAGTCCAGTCTCACTAACGAAAAATCCATGGTCGTACGGGGAACTTCACTCAGGCCCTACGTATGGCAGTCGGATAGGCTGCCCACTTTAGCTACGGAGGCGGACACAGCCACCTTCCTATCTTAAATTATTGTAGGACTGAAACATTAGTTCTACTTTCTTTCAATGATGTTCACAATAGCCTTCTACAAGCCCACATTTTAAATGCATCTCTTTTTTTCGCTCTGCTTCTCTGATGGTCAATGTTTCCATACCACACAGGAATAATGGTTCTAATAGTATTCTTGAGTCTTAATTTTTATGTCCAGTAATATCGCAACCACTCTACATAACTCTTTGCTTTTATGTTGCTTCATTATCGAGTGTTGTCATCATACAGGCCATGGGCCCAAAGTAGATGAAATATCAACCATTTCGCATACAGATACTGGACCGTTAATCGTAAATGTCAGCGGGTGAAAAAACTAGCCATACATGTATCTCACAGGTGACTTCAGTATCTAGACAGCCAACTCTTAATAATAACAGTCGAAAAATGATCTAGATTACATTTAATACGGATACAAATTTTATTCCAATGTACTGATAATGTATACTAAGTATCTGGAAGTAACTGATTTGCGAGGATTAAATCTTTGGTAATGGGCAGACACATAACGTGGCCTAAGCAGGATACCGGGAAAGAACTCAGCGGCAGAGAAGAGGGGAAGCGCTAGCCATGAGCAGAACGGAGTCGATGACCTTGTAACAGCGCGTGCGGATAGTGTGAAGCCGTAGCATGCTTCTTCATGAGAGCAGCTTCACGCTCTGAGATCTTAACCTGAGAGAGGCAGACACGCTAACGGGGCCGAACCCATTTGTCTTGCTCCTGACGAAGAGTGGAAAATCGTGAACGTCAGCATAGCCTGCAGCCGGCGATCGAATACCGGAAGACTACACGAAGTTCATCGTTAAGCTCCTTGTTGACGACACGTTAAACTACAATCTACGTACAGTACAGTAGTTACACATGTTTAATTTAAGGTTTTACGGAAGCAATTCTGGACAAACTTTCAGCAGTAATTAACAAAGGACGTATTTGAAAATGTTAATGGTCATATACAGGGTGAAACAGAACTACATCGACATACTTTCACAGGTGGTAGTATGGACTAAAACAGGAAAAAATGTGTAGTAAATACTACTGATTCATCTTCGATTCAGTGGAACACATCTATTCTACGACAAACTCTTTGCTTTCTGTATTTTGAGGGAAGGTAGCGTGGAAGCAAACGAGAAAAAATATCCAGTAAACAGGGGCTCTAAACTACATACCTTAAGAGCTGTGAGCACTTGTTCAATCGACGAGATGTGATTCACAGTAGTGAAGATGAACAAACGCTCACCGCACCAAAGGTATGCACTTTAGAGCCCGTGTTAACTGGATTCTTTGTCCTTGTTTTGGCCCATACTACCTCCGCCGCAAATACTGAAAGCAAAGAGCTTTATCTAATGAAACTACACCACTGGCTATTAAAATTGCTACACCACGAAGATGACGTGCTACAGACGTGAAATTTAAGCGACAGGAAGAAAATGCTGTGATATGCAAATGATTAGCTTTCCAGAGCATTCACACAAGGTTGGCGCCGGTGGCGACACCTACAACGTGCTGACATGAGGAAAGTTTCCAACCGATTTCTCATACACAAACAGCAGTTGACCGGCGTTGCCTGGTGAAACGTTGTTGTGATGCCTAGTGTAAGGAGGAGAAATGCTTACCATCACGTTTCCGACTTTGATAAAGGTCGGATTGTAGCCTAACGCGATTGTGGTTTATCGTATCGCGGCATTGTTGTTCGCGTTGGTCGAGATCCAATGACTGTTAGCAGAATATGGAATCGATGGGTTCAGGAAAGTAATACGGAACGCCGTGCTGGATCCCAAAGGCCTTGTATAACTAGCAGTCGAGATGACAAGCATCTCATCCGCATGGCTGTAACGGATCGTGCAGCCACATCTCGATCTCTGAGTCAACAGATGGGGACGTTTGAAAGACAACAACCATCTGCGCGAACAGTTCGACGACCTTTGCAGCAACAGACTATCAACTCGGAGACCATGGCTGCGGTTACCCTTGACGCTGCATCACAGACAGGAGCGCCTGCGATGGTGTACTCAACGACGAACCTGGGTGCACGAATGGCAAAACGTCATTTTTTTCGGATGAATCCAGGTTCTGTTTACAGCATCATGATGGTCACATCCGTGTTTGGTGACATCTCGGTGAACGCACATTGGAAGCGTGTATTCGCCATCGCCATACTGGCGTATCACCTGGTGTGATGGTGTGGGGTGCCATTGGTTACACGTCTCGGTCACCTCTTGTTCGCATTGGCTGCACTTTGAACAGTGGACGTTACATTTCAGATGTGTTACGACCCGTAGATCTACCCCTCATTCGATCCCTGCGAAACCCTACATTTCAGCAGGATAACGCACGACCGCATGTTGCAGGTCCTGTACGGGCCTTTCTGGATACAGAAAATGTTCGACTGCTGCGCTGGCCAGCACATTCTCCAGATCTCTCACCAACTGAAAACGTCTGGTCAATGGTGGCCGAGCAACTGGCTCGTCACAATACGCTCTTGATGAACTGTGATATCGTGTTGAAGCTGCATGGGCAGCTGTACCTGTACACGCCATCCAAGCTCTGTTTGACTCAATGCCCAGGCGTATCGAGACCGTTATTACGGCCAGAGGTGGTTGTACTGGGTACTGATTTCTCAGGAGGTATGCACCCAAATCGAGTGAAAATGTATTCACATGTCGGTTCTAGTATAATATATCTGTCCAATGAATACCCGTTTATCATCTGCATTTCTTCTTGGTGTAGCAATTTTAATGGCCAGTAGTGTATATGATTGCAGAGACCTTTCCAAGTCACAAAAATCTATGATGTATATATGCAGAACGTACCAAGACCGGAATTCAAATCCGGATCTCCTGCTGACTAGCCAGATGCACCAACCACTACGCCACCCCTGGCACAGTGGCTTCGCACAACTGCACAGTCTACCCTAGCACGCCTCCCTCCTCAGTCCCAATTCCTATTCACGCCTCAGCCCACTTGGTATTCCCCCTAAACTCGAACAGCATTGTAGAGGCTCTTCAACTGTATTGGAATAGCACCTCAGCATCGAACGAAACGAGGAATTTCCGTGAAAAAAGCTGAGTCCATTCCTAGTGGATGTAACAACTATCTGTACTTAGCTCCTACACTGAGTGCCTACACTAACACTTCAAGCGATAAACTGGAGAGGGCATAACTAAGGAATGAAATTACTCGAGACACAATATGAATATTTTGATCTGAAAGAAGGAAGATTAGGGTTTACTTTTTACCGATTGATCTGAAGCTCTGCTAATCAACCATCTGAATGACATATTAAGATTATGAATTTGATAACCTGAAACCAGGCTGTTGCCAAACCAATAATTAGGAAAATGTAATGTTGCTTAGACAACTGTGCCCGAGAACATTCGCAAAACAAAGCATGAAGAGAGAAATCGAAATACGTCAACCTCAGTTCCTGTACTTGCCTAATTGAAACCTCATGTTCACTGCGCGCAATCTGATACTACACTATCGGGAAAAGAACAAGTCAACACTGAGGAACGGCGTTACACATATGTTATTCACGTATTATAGAGGTTGTACACTGTATAATAAAGCAATCGTAGGGTGCACACCTGAGGACACATGGTCAAGGGCAGCAGATTCAGCACATTTGTAGAACGTCCTCTTGCTGTAATTCGGTACTACAGCCAGCATAATGTCGAACGTAGTAGCGTCAGGTGTCATCTTTGGAAACAGAGTTCCACGCCATTGCCACACATTATTGCAACTCATCGAGGGATGTTGCCAAACGCATATGTGCTCAGTAAGGATCAAGTCTACAGATCATGAGGGCCAGGAGAGTTGAAGAACGTCTTGTAGAACGCACTGGGTAACAGAGTGAGTGTGTGCGCAGCAGGCATTGTCGTCCGGGAAGAGCATCTCTCCCGGACGTAATACGAACGGCCAGAGAGTGGACTGAACGATGTTAACGATGTGTCGTACAGCATCCACAGTATCTTAAACAATCTCCAAAAGTCTGCGGTCATTATAAGTTATGACTTACCATACCACAATATTCAAAGCTGACACACTGCAGCTACTTGTAGCTGTCGCTCTCCTAGTTGGAGCCGCTCCCACAAGTTAGCATTATTAACTTCGTGCCACTCATACCTCGACCGTCTTTCGCTGCACCACAAAGATGGGCTACCGAACGAAGTGGCACAATTGTCACACAGAACTCGCTTTCTGGAGGAGCAGTCTCTAAATAATTAACTGGCCAGCCAGATTCAAGTTTTCCATGCTTTCCCTAAATAAATTAAGGCGACTGTTGTAATTGTTCCTTTGAAGCGGACACAGTCGATTTACTTGCGCATCTTTGTCCTACGCGAGCTGGTGCTCCGACACTACTGACGTCGTCGTCGACGGGACGTTAAACCCAGCCGTCCTTCCGGAAACAGTCTGCACAATATGCGATGCAACCTACGGAGCGGCACCCTTACTCATAGCCGTAAGTTCAGCTTACAGCAAACATTTCCCAACGTCCTCAGTTGAGACAATATTGGAACCAACTTATCGTAAATAAAGAGGAACTGGATAAGTTTCACAACCTGAGAACAAAATTATTGATCACTATAAGCTTCTTGCTAATATCAGTGACCATAATATTATTACAAAATCTGCCAGTTCGCTGTGGCGGACCATTTAATAGCGTATTTGCAATGAAGAGGATATTGTGAAAGATACGATTGGCTGGTGTGAAGAAGAGGATTCGGTTCAGCTGCTGCAAATCACATTAAATTTCAGAAGAACTATACCGCCTACATTTTAAGACTGCAACGGATATATATCCCACTTTCTGATAATATGGATGAAGCCTTAACGTGCTCAAATTTGAATGGCCCCACACAGATTACACAGCTAAGCATTTTTTTTTTTTTTTTTTTTTTTTTTTTTTTTTTTTTTTTTTTTTTTTTACTTCGGCCGACTACGCACTCTCTTTGGCGGTAAGATACTGCTTTCCACAGAAGACACTACTAAAACCATCGTACATCAAAGCAATCCCGCTACAGAAGGGGTGCTTCATAACGACACTCACACGATAGTTCTTCCTGTCGATAAAGGTAATGCCACAGTTTCACTATCACGAGAGGCCTATATTTAAGAAAAATTAAATTTGTTAACTATCCTACATACCACAAGATTGATAAAGAACCAAAGAAAAAAACACCGTCGTTGCACTGCTACCCTTTATCACAAGAGTTGCTTGAAGGCTGAATTCTCTTAGTTCACTGTTCTGTACACTTCGTGACCTTCCAAAAATTCATAAAATGATGGACAACTGTGACCAATAAAAAGTAAGTTGGAAATTTCTACTTAGGTTACTACGTCAGGTTTAGTGACAGTTCTTATATTTCTGGCATACACTCCTGGAAATGGAAAAAGGAACACATTGACACCGGTGTGTCAGACCCACCATACTTGCTCCGGACACTGCGAGAGGGCTGTACAAGCAATGATCACACACACGGCACAGCGGACACACCAGGACCCGCGGTGTTGGCCGCCGAATGGCGCTAGCTGCGCAGCATTTGTGCACCGCCGCCGTCAGTGTCAGCCAGTTTGCCGTGGCATACGGAGCTCCATCGCAGTCTTTAACACTGGTAGCATGCCGCGACAGCGTGGACGTGAACCGTATGTGGAGTTGACGGACTTTGAGCGAGGGCGTATAGTGCGCATGCGGGAGGCCGGGTGGACGTACCGCCGAATTGCTCAACACGTGGGGCGTGAGGTCTCCACAGTACATCGATGTTGTCGCCAGTGGTCGGCGGAAGGTGCACGTGCCCGTCGACCAGGGACCGGACCGCAGCGACGCACGGATGCATGCCAAGACCGTAGGATCCTACGCAGTGCCGTAGGGGACCGCACCGCCACTCCCCAGCAAATTATGGACACTGTTGCTCCTGGGGTATCGGGGAGGACCATTCGCAACCGTCTCCATGAAGCTGGGCTACGGTCCCGCACACCGTTAGGCCGTCTTCCGCTCACGCCCCAACATCGTGCAGCCCGCCTCCAGTGGTGTCGCGACAGGCGTGAATGGAGGGACGAATGGAGACGTGTCGTCTTCAGCGATGAGAGTCGCTTCTGCCTTGGTGCCAATGATGGTCGTATGCGTGTTTGGCGCCGTGCAGGTGAGCGCCACAATCAGGACTGCATACGACCGAGGCACACACGGCCAACACCCGGCATCATGGTGTGGGGAGCGATCTCCTACACTGGCCGTACACCACTGGTGATCGTCGAGGGGACACTGAATAGTGCACGGTACATCCAAACTGTCATCGAACCCATCGTTCTACCATTCCTAGACCGGCAAGGGAACTTGCTGTTCCAACAGGACAATGCACGTCCGCATGTATCCCGTGCCACCCAACGTGCTCTAGAAGGTGTAAGACAACTACCCTGGCCAGCAAGATCTCCGGATCTGTCCCCCATTGAGCATGTTTGGGACTGGATGAAGCGTCGTCTCACGCGGTCTGCACGTCCAGCACGAACGCTGGTCCAACTGAGGCGCCAGGTGGAAATGGCATGGCAAGCCGTTCCACAGGACTACATCCAGCATCTCTAAGATCGTCTCCATGGGAGAATAGCAGCCTGCATTGCTGCAAAAGGTGGATATACACTGTACTAGTGCCGACATTGTGCATGCTCTGTTGTCTGTGTCTATGTGCCTGTGGTTCTGTCAGTGTGATCATGTGATGTATCTGACCCCAGGAATGTGTCAATAAAGTTTCCCCTTCCTGGGACAATGAATTCACGGTGTTCTTATTTCAATTTCCAGGAGTGTATTTCTTTTTTTTATTATCATTACAGTAGCTGAAGATGGCTGTGCCGAAAAATGTAATTAATGAAAACCATCCATACGAGCTAGACAGGAAATATTTATGGAAACTCTCTATTATTTTATTCACAATTTTTTAATCGTTGCTCTCCAATCTGCATGCATTACTGCTCGGTTCTGTCTAGGCTTTTGTTTTCTGGTGTTGTTAGTTGTACGTTAACAGTTGCACACAGCAGTACTATGGATAGGTTTGCTCATGAACCGTTGGCTTACATGCTTCTCGTTTATGGATTTCCTGAATGCAGTGGAAGCGCGGCACCGCGACGCTATGCAGAGCTTTCACGCACTGACAGTAACCACGTCACAGTACTTTCGCATCCATCTAATGGTTGTTGTACCTTTTTAATATCGCCTATTACAGGTCCCTCCACTGTTGGGAAGGTGTTTACACAGAAACAAAGGTAACTGCGTTAACAAACGTAATAAATCATAATTACATAATTACTCTGTATTAAGCCACCGGGGACGATGGTCCATTGTACCAAAATATTCACAAGGTGAATAACTCCGGAAAGTTTGTCGATGGAATTTTGGTTCACCAGTCTCTCTTAACTCGTCAAAGACTATATAGCATCCTTCGTAGCCACTTAAAATCAACCGCCGTACTAATAAAAATCGTACTAATAATAATCAGGCAGTGTACTTGATTTAAAGTGACCACGATAGGCGCTGTATAATTATTTAACATTTTCCTTTCGTAAGAAAAAATTATATATTTTTTCTGGGTTTTTAGTTCTGATGATGATTTATAAGAGTCGTAACAAATACGATGAAGACACTCTGTCACTGTAAGGCACATTCCATGGGCCTGCAGTTTGCCTTGGTATTAAATTTGATTTCGCGTTGACAAAAAATCATGTTCATGGCGACCTAAACTAGGTTGCTATCGCTGTTGTTCGTGTTTATGGAATTACTTCGTTGGGAAACATAACTCGCTGATATACCATCGCTTTCAAGACTCTAGTGATATCCGAGACTATGTGGTAGCATGCTGCTTTTTCTAGTGCATCTGTTGTTTATATTTTGGAGACTACTTGCACGTAGGAAACATACTCGCTACAGAACACCGGCATCAAAACTCTGCACTCCACGAGTGCCGTAGAATCCTCCTGTGTCAGCGGAGATGAAAACTGTTGACCTTTGCTCTTGCATCGCGAATAATCGCCAAGCCAGCGGTACAGCAGCTATAATAACGGCAGACAAAATAAGACGGCGCGGTACGTTTAGAGGCGAACGGCAGAGTGAGCACGATGAGCCTGGAGCTCCATATGTGCGCGAGCGGAGCGGCAGTCGGAGTTTCCGGCCGGTGGCTGCGCCTGCGCCGGAAGAGCTCGCACGCTCTGATTGAGCGCGGCAATTAGCGCGCGGTCCGCGTCCGCAATTACTGCGCCAATTACGCCTGCCCGGGCCTTGCCCCCGCACAGACCGTCCAGTCCATTCCGTCTAACAGCTCCGGCCGGCCGCTCTTCTGTACCACCCAGGGCGCAGAGACCAGACTGTCCGTCGAGGTCGACTATTGCCACGGCGCGAAGCCATTTGGTGTGTGCAACTGTGCTGAGCTCTCCACGACAATAGGTTCACAACAGCAGCACCCGCATATCCTCCCCGTGCCCCTGTCCCGGTATACAGGAGGTATCATACACTGAGGCGATAAAAGTCATGATGTACGGAGATCCACGTATAAAGATGGCTGTAACATCGCGTACACAAGGCGTAAAAGTGCAATGTATTGACGGTAGTGTCGTTTGTGCTCAGGTGATTCATGTGAAAAGGTTTCCGACGTGAATTATCAGACTTTGAACGTGGAAAGAAAGGAGGGAGGAAGGGAGATTGGGTTTAACGTCCCGTTGAAATCGTGGTCATTAGAAACGAAGCACAAGCTTGAAGGGATGGGGAAGGTAATCGGCCGTGCCCTTTCAAAGGAACCATCCTGGCATTTGCGTGGAGCGATTTAGGGAAATCGCGGGAAACCCAAAACTGGATGGCCTGACGCAGCTTTGAACCGTCGTCCTCCCGAATGCGAGTCCAGTGTGCCAACCACTGCACCACCTCGCTCGGTTTGAACGTGGGATGGTAGTTGGAGCTAGACGCATGAGACATTCCATTTTGGAAATCATTGGGCAGTTTAATACTCCAACATCCATAGTGTCATGAATACCAAATTTAGGCATTACTTCTCATCACGGACATCGCAGTGGCCGACAGCCTTCACTTAACGAACAACAGCAGCAGTGTATGCGTAGAGTTGTCAGTGCTAAAAGACAAGCAACACTGCGTGAAATAACCGCAGAAATCAATGTGGGACGTATGACGAACGTAGACGTTAGGACACTATGGCTAAATTTGAAATTAATGGACTATGGCAGCAGTCAACATGTTGACTTGGCCTGCTCAATCACCAGATCTGTATCAAAATGGGAAGAAATGGGCCATCATCAGATGATAAGTCCAGCATCATCCACTAACAGCATTAACCGGCCCTGTATTGACAGATCAAGTGCCACAGGCATGAAATTGCACCCCACAAACTGACATCCAGCACCTGCATGACATAATGCATACACTTTTGCATGTTTGCATTCAACATTCTGGAAACCGGTTATTAATGTACAGCATTTCACATCTGCCATATTAAACACTTAAATATGCTACCTAGACAGACGTATTGCCAATATTTCATTACTCCACATTAATTATTTTCTGGTGTTGCGATTTTTCCCATGACTGTATATATAAGTAGTAGGGCAACACCAGTGTCACCCTCTGTGCATTGTTGCTAGGTTTATTCAAGATGGCGGATCCAAGATGGTGGACTTAGAAGTGGCAATGTCGCAGCCATGTCATGGGGTGAATTTCAAATTTTAGCGGGAAAATAGGGTGATTGGACTGCTGCTCTAACGTAACCTCACCCTTTCCCCTCCTCTCCCCTCTCCATTCCCCTCTCCTCCCTTCCCCCACCTCGAAATTGATGGGAAAAGACCCAGTCTGTGTCAGGTTGCCAGATAGAATGGACATAAGTCTTTATTTTGCATACATTGTTTATTTAAACAATATGAGTCATCATAGACAATAACTCTATCCACTGTGTTCACCATGAGGTCTGGCGTCCAACTGACCTAGTTCACAACACCGCCACTAGAGGCCGCAGTGCCGCACGGCATAAGCCGAGCGGTCTAGGGTGCTGTAGTCATGGACTGTGCGGCTGGTCCCAGTGGAGGTTCAGGTCCTCCCTCGGACATGGGTGTGTGTGTTGGTCCTTAGGATAATTGAGGTTAAGTAGTGTGTAAGCTTAGGTACTGATGACCTTAGCAGTTAAGTCCCATAAGATTTCACACACATCTGAACATTTTTCTGAGAGGCCGCAGTTGGCCCTCCCCCCCTTCTCTCACATGACATAATTTGGAGAAAAATGGCGAGAAAAGGACTCTGTCTGTGTCTGATTGCTGAACTGGGAGAGTGGGTGTAATTGTGTACTGTGTTTACTATGTGTTCAGTGGGTGAGATGTCTGTGCTGGAGAAGGAGGAGTTTAATGGGTATATTACCTGTAATCATGCAGCTGAGAACTGTCTCGATAGCCACATGTACAATGCTTGGAAAGCAATGATATTTGGTGAATGTATGAAGAAGACAAATATGCTTCATCATCAGATAATGAAGACGCAGCAGGATAGGGCTAAGTTACACGTCGCAACTCAAGCTGACAAATTTGTTTGCTGTAAGTGTAGATCATCTGATGAAAGTCCAGTAAGTTCTCTGAAGTGCAAGAGGCACGACGTTCACCCCAGAGTCTCCGCATCTGCTGGAAGAGAGAACACATGTTGGGCTCATGGCACCGCCACACAGTAGCCTCTGGGGTGGCCACGTGCTATGTTGCCTGGAAATACCCACAGCCTTCCTCCTTCCCATCCCCAGTGCAAGGATACCCTTTCTCACTGAACACATGAGGTATCAATGTATGATACCTCCTGTACACTGTGAGATTTCCAGTTTTCTGTGAGAGCCAATGGATTGAAACATGTTCATGTCAGATTAGAACCTGACACAGACCTCGAAGTCATGGTAGAAAAAAAATGTATGGCAGTGTACAATGCTGCAGTCATACACTGCTTGGACGTGTTACAGCAGAAAAACAATGTTATCAGACAACAAAACAGGGAGTCCCTTTTTCGACTAATAGTCTGTGAGATATGGTTCTCCTATAGTACAGGCATTGAAATTTTACACTGGTCTGTACAAGTCACCTGTTCCAATGGATTAATACCTGTATATTTAATAGCAGCACCAAATATGGTCAGTGCTGGCATACAGAGAGGATTTGTTTTCGATATATCACAAGAGAGAGATACGGTAAAATCTTATTGAGTTCTCTGTCAGATGAAGTTAGCTGATCTTTTATAGTTCATAGTTTTTCTCTATTGGATGGTACAAGATAACGATGATAGAGATAATGTTGGGTGAAAAATGTGCAGGCATCCTGAGGGATGCAGATCTCCTTCAGACTGCAGTGTCTGTATGTAGTTTGGACACGTATCGCGATGCAGTAGCAAAATCCTAGTCCTTCTTCCAGTTCCCATACTGTCTTTTCTGCTACTTTGTACTGCAGGAGATAGCATCATTTGGTGCTGACCTCAGACATCGTACACAGTTGGCATAGCTACGGCAACATGTTCTCGTTTCCACCGAATGGTAAAAAAAATGGTCCTGTATCATTAACTCAGCTCACCCTGTTTCTCTATGGGTTGCAGAAGAAAGCAGATATAGCGCCCGCCGACTTCTGCTCAGTTATGAGCTGAAATGGAACGATCATATGGACAAAGCTGTAGTGATGGCAGACAGAGGCTGAGAAACAGTTACAAGATGCATAGGAGCTGCCTAAAAAAACATGTTGGCGTTTTACTGTAGCAGATAGGTTTGAAAAGGTTACTCGTTTCAAGATATGACACAATGCCACAAATATGATTTACTGGTGGCTGTAATCATTAAAAGATATCTCCAAAAGATTTGGTGCAGGTATGCGGTTGAATGGAAAGACTTGCTTCCATATTGCGGACAGCATTTCTACCACAAAGTGTAACACTGTAGATCTGAAAAGCCAGTGAAATGGTCATAGGATTTTTTACATTTGCTGACCTCAGACATCGTACACAGTTGGCATAGCTACGGCAACATGTTCCTGTTTCCACCGAATGGTCAAAAAAGATGGTCCTGTAGCATTAACTCAGCTCACCCTGTTTCTCTATGGGTTGCAGAAGATGGCAGATATAGCGCCCGCCGACTTCTGCTCAGTTATGAGCTGAAATGGAACGATCATATGGACAAAGCTGTAGCGATGTCAGGCAGAGGCTGAGAAACAGTTACAAGATGCATAGGGGCTATCTAAAAAAAACATGTTGGCGTTTTACTGTAGCAGATAGGTTTGAAAAGGTTACTCGTTTCAAGATATGACACAGTGCCACAAATATGATTTACTGGTGGCTGTAATCATTAAAAGATATCTCCAAAGGATTTGGTGGAGGTATGCGGTTGAATTGAAAGACTTGCTTCCATATTGCGGACAGCATTTCTACCACAAAGTGTAACACTGTAGATCTGAAAAGCCAGTGAAATGGTCATAGGATTTTTTACATTTGCTGACCTCAGACATCGTACACAGTTGGCATAGCTACGGCAACATGTTCCTGTTTCCACCGAATGGTCAAAAAAGATGGTCCTGTAGCATTAACTCAGCTCACCCTGTTTCTCTATGGGTTGCAGAAGATGGCAGATATAGCGCCCGCCGACTTCTGCTCAGTTATGAGCTGAAATGGAACGATCATATGGACAAAGCTGTAGCGATGGCAGGCAGAGGCTGAGAAACAGTTACAAGATGCATAGGGGCTATCTAAAAAAACATGTTGGTGCTTTACTGTAGCAGATAGGTTTGAAAAGGTTACTCGTTTGAAGATATGACACAATACCACAAATATGATTTACTGGTGGCTGTAATCATTAAAAGATATCTCCAAAGGATTTGGTGGAGGTATGCGGTTGAATGGAAAGACTTGCTTCCATATTGCGGACAGCATTTCTACCACAAAGTGTAACACTGTAGACCTGAAAAGACAGTGAAATGGTCACAGGATTTTTTACATTTATTACAACCCAATTTAGTGTAGAATTTTTTAAAAGTGGTTTGTCGCTTGGCATCTCTACCATCTATCATCCTCCGTCGCCTACAGCCCAGTGAACACATCGCAGAACTTCTCACTATGAGAAATATCTAGCAGCGACACGAGCGAGGTGCAAGTACCTGCTTCATACCATGCTCCTTAGTGGAATCACTTTCAAAATTCGGTGATTTTATTACGAGTTTACACCATCAGCCACGTGCACTCGTGCCTTCGGTCTGTTAATAAACACCCCTGCGATCAGTGCTTGTATTCAATGTCTTGGATTTTGTGCAGACAACCTCTTCATTCAGAGGCAATGCGGTATCTCGATTTATAAAGATTGTATAGTTTTTAAAATGGATATTGTTAGTGATACTTGCATTCACCGGTAGGTCCAAGACTGCTTTTTATGCAGGGTGACAGTAACATAGTCGTTGCGATCGTGTTTTCTTTAAATAGCTGGTCGCTTATAAGACTATTACGTCTCTCTTCCTAAGACACACTGGCACTACTCGCGAAAAAAACAAATGAGGCATATCCATCCATCGCGGATTTTCACTCGATATTGTTTGGTATCACCAGCATTCAGTTATTGGCAAAGTCGTATACTTACTTAGTGGGGGATGTGTATTAGATTCACTGTGATTAGTGGGCTTAAAATGTGTGTATATTGTGGTCAGTGCTCCGACATGTGCAAAGAAAGGTAGGGAAGGTATGGATTTCACATGGAAAATTGTGATTTCAGCATATCGATGGGTATAAGGTGGATTAAAGTGCGTTTAAACATGGGAAATTATGTCCAGTCATAAGAAGGATATAGATATTTATATTTCCAGAGTCAAATAGTCAGGAAGGAGTATTTCCGATACTTCGTTCATTGCAAAATGTCATCAGACTGAGGCTTCAATCGTAATATTTAATTGTAAGTGCAGTGATAAAATATATGTTGCAAGTTTCCTAGGGCGATTCTGCCTGGGGTGCGGGGCACGTGGTGAATAGCCTGTGGCCAGAACGACTGACATTTCCAGCTTAAGGCGGGAGCTGTCTGAACTGGACAGACTGTATTACAAGAATGCAGCTGACCTAACCGTGGTGCCCTCTAGACGTGTGAATAGTGAACTAATACTCAGCATGTGTTGGACTGCCTTTGAGATCACAGGTGTTCGCCATGGATATCTGAGAAGATTCAATGAGGGTGTGTGTTTGTGCTGGACAATTATTCCCTGCCATGTAAATTGTCCAGTTGACTGCCCCTACACACTTCCTGTCTTTATTTGGTTAAGAGAACATCGATTGCGGTGAGTGTTGTGTGCATTTAGATGGTGAAAAAGAGGTGGAAGAGACGTTCGCTATTTCTCTAGACATCGAATACACTGTAGTTGACTTTGTAAAGTACAAGAATGATTTGGAATCTGTTATATCACTGATATAGGTACTCGTTAAAAAATGGAAGTGGAACTAACAGTTTCCTGTATTTTTTCGAGTTTTCATGTAAAGATCTTCATAAATGAGATATGTTTCTAGTTACTCGGTGGTTTGCAACACGTCCCATCTCGCTAAAGTTTCAGGTCTCTAGAGGTATAATTTATACTCTTTATCTTCGGAGCTATACTGTGGAAGCAATCGCTGGCATCCTGCTGTGTGGCTGATACCGAGAACTATCGCGTAAATGGTATGATGTTCTAGTAAACCATGTGAAAATACATGTGTTCTTGTAATCCCAGAGTCTGGAGATTACTGTAGAAAGCATGGCAGCAAGCAAGCACGTCGGGCCCGGAAACAGTAATGCCTTTGTGCCGGGGAAACCAGCTCAGTCTTTGCACACCGATTCAGAGAGACACCACAGTCCACTGAGGGCGCTCTGATTGCCTGTCAGGCCAGCATGTGTGGTGGGCAGTTGACTTGTGACCATTGGCCATGGTGAATGACCGACTGACGTCACACGAAATATCTAGTGCTGCTACTATATATGTGATGCATATGCTTATGTTGTACGAGTGTCAGGCGCCTGATAGCTATATGCAGGATGCACAAGTGATGATTTTGTACGTACAGGATACAAATTGCGTTTACTACATTGATATAGTAATTGTCTGCAGTGATATAGCCCTGTTGGAGATCGGTTTCATACCGAAAAATTCAAGCTTTCCTTGACAGTAGCAGAGCAATCTAATTGAGGAAGTGTTTTTAACGATAGTTTCCTTATTTAATAATCTGTAGACTACTTTTGCGGGTTTAACTGTCAGTGCAATATGACTGATGTACGTTTTTTTCGATCTGTACAAAATACTTTTGCCATTGAAAGTTACGAAAATTTGTCCATCTGCAGAAAATGGCTGACTGTGCTCCCACTCTCGCAGCATTAGCAGTATGGTGGGGTTCACACCGAAAAATTCAAAATTTCCTCGACAGTAACGCAGCAGTGTAATTGAGGAAGTGTCCTTGACGGTAGTTTCCTTATTTCATGATCTGTAATCCACTTTTGCAGAGTTTATCTGTCAGTGCAATATGACTGCTGTATGTTTTTTTTTTCGTTCTGTGTAAAATAGCTTTGCCACTGAAAGTCTCGTAACTTGTCTATCTGCAGAAAATGGCGGACAGTCCTACACTGGCAGCAGCAGCAGTTTGGTGGGTAAATTCAGTAAGAGTGAGTCAGAGTGCTCCATTCACTAGAGTTCCATGACGTCTGTCACAAGACATCCTTTGAGCGGTGCATAGGAGCCTCTACAGACTGGTTCAAACAAAATTGGGGCAAGGTATCTAGAGAAAATTCTGTGACGTCTGAGAGCCTCGTGATGCCTTCTTTGTTCGAAAGTTCAGAGACAAGTACAAGCAGACCATCCTCCTCTGGTTCGGACAGGCGGGATGCTGTCCCTCACCTGCCAACGTGGCTTTAGAGCATCTCCATACCAGCAGCTGTAGAACATCGAAAATTCGCCGAGAATTCCAGACATTTTTCTCTTCTGTAGTACAATGCTTCGAATTCTGTTTGTGTAACTGTTCTAATTTTCCTGTCTGTGCTTAGACCCCAGTGTTTGCTTCGAGAAGTGAGGAAAATAACGTCCCTGACTCCAGCGGAAAATATAAACTAAGCCTACTCACTGTTTCAGAAAAGTGATGAACAGCACAGCATCTGTAGGACATAGAAATTTCTCTCTCTCTCCCTTGCAGCGCCTTCAAACAATGAGGTAAAACTCGAAAACTGCGAGCATCCTGTTTACAGTTATAGTTATTTCTACTTCCAAGTATCGTTTTTTTGGCATGTAAAATCAGAGACTGCAGTTGATATCGGTTTCGGGATCCGGTTCCCACAGAAGTGAGTGAAGTGTCTGTGGGAGAGTTCGCAAGTGTGTCGCGATCTTTTTAGATTCATTGTTCATGTGTGGCGATATCCACGGCAAACAGAGGCAAACTACTGTGCAGTGATCTTTTGAAAGTGTCTTTAGAGGCATATTCAATTAGATTTAGTAACTTCTGGAGCAGCTTTTTTTTAAACATGAGGGAAGGCTGTGGTATTTCCAACAAATCTCGCGAAATGTCTATAGAAGGTTTCACAAGTATCCTGAGATCTTTTTTAAGAATCCATATTCAAGTGTGGTGGTGGCGGTACTACTTGGATTAAATCATGTATTTACATCCCAAACTGTTTAAAAATTCTTGTGTCAACTGCAAAAGCTCTCTCTCTTTGTGCAATGGTACATTTAGTTCCTGTGACATCTTCAAGTTGTGTACGTGCCAGTATTCCACAACTCGCTTAACCATCAGATTTAAAACTCCCAGAGCAGTTCATGTTCAGTGACAAAGGGTATCCGTGTGCTGGGTATGGGAAGGAGGAAGGCTGTGGGTGTTTCCTACATGACAGGGAGTACCTAGTGCATGGCCACCCCTGCAGCTACCACGTGGCAATGCCATGATCCCAGCACGTGGCCTCTCTCCCAGCAGACGCAGAGACTCTGGGGTGAACGTCTTGCCTCTTGCGCTTCAGAAGACTGACTCGACTTTTATCGAATGATCTACAGTTACAGCACATGCATTTATCAGCATGAGTTTCGAAGTATAATTTAGCTACATCCTGGTGCATTTTCATTATTTGATGACGAAGCGTATTCCTCTTCATAGTTTTACCGAATATCATTGCTTTCCAAGCATTGTGCAGGTGGCTACCGACACAGCCATCTGTTTCATGACTACAGGTAATATACCAGTTAAACTCCTCCCTCTCCAGCACAGACATGTTATCCATTGAACACATAGCACACACTAAACAATTACGTCTGTCCTCGTAGTCCAGCATCTAGACACACAGACTGGGGTCTTTTTCCCACTAAAATTTAAAATTCCGGCCATGACGTCACTACGACATTGCCACACTATGGCCGCCATCTTGGATCCACCATCTTGAATAAATCTGGCAACAATGCAGAGCAGGGTGGCACTGGTGTTGCTTACTACTTGTATAGTAGTCAATAACGTGTGATGACCAAAGATCCATTCTTTCAGTGTAGATGCACACCAAGCCCATTCTCTGGTTGAATCTCTGTACATTACACTAATAGTAGTGTGCAACAGGCTGGGAATTTTGGTTGGCTGGGAAGCATGGTTGGATAGCCAAGGCTGTTAAGGCATTAAGCAGGAGATTCGGATTCGAGCCCCATTCAGGCACAAAGAAAGATACCATTGATTCAGTTCAATGCCCGAAAGCGGCTAACGTTGTTGAAGATCTTTGAACACAACCTTACCAAGCAATACAGAACTATTTCCGCATGTTGCATGCTCCGGAAGGTATGTTCGATGCTACTGCATGGTTTAAAATTGAAAATTTTTGTGATATTGAATGCCAGGAAATAGTATAAACTTTCATAAAGCCCGTCAGATTTTTTGAGTTCTATTAATCTTTGTTGTAGAATAGGAATTAATACAGTGCAACGTCATGACATTTAATTACGCTGTGTGATCCTTGTTAAGCAGCGCTGCATACCTTCAGAAAATACGAAATATGGTAAACTCTGAAAATTGGTAACACGCCAATGGTTAACATGTAGCGATCGTAACGCGCAGTATGGGGTTCACAAATAAATAGTAGGTTGTTAAACTTTACATAGCGATGACAAATTCTACGCTATTGTAAGGCAGAAATCATTAAGATTGTAGTATAATTCAAGACCTGTGTCCATCGCATAAATGGTTATATACCAATGAAGATGAATGGCCGAAGAGAAATCAAAGTTCCAAAATGCTCGCTCTGGAAAACAGATTCATCCAAGAGATAAACGGATAGCTTCATCGGAACGTGAGCACACTGATGATCCTATTGATTTTAGAAGACAAGTCTCCACTAGAAGTTACGTGTAGTGCATGTCCTGAAGATCAGCATGCAGCATATTGAGAGTCTTGTATTAATGTGCCGAAGTTTATACAAAAAGGCTGCTCATGGGGAACATACATTTAACGTAATAGTAGTCAACTAAGATGATCAGCTGCACACGAGATATCACACAATACGACCGCTTCAGCAATTAGCTCCAGGAGTTTTTCAACAAACACCTCGGGTAATTCAGCTAAAACTTCGCAAATTATGGTATGGGCTTATATTTCCAATGGCTATGTGAACATTAACTTACGAAATATATGACACAGCCTGAAGATCGGATACGAAAAAGATAGTAAAATTCTATTAATATAAACATGAATTTGGATTCGACGGCGTCAAGTTAAATTCAAGTACTCTTCTGGCCACTGAAACTGAACATGAGAAAATTTTTAGGGCATTTGGGTGTACGCAGCGTGCGACCTTTAGTACATAAAGGTGATATCTCTGGCAGTAATGGTTGTAACCGATTTGGGCATGAAGTCGATCTGACCGTGGATTAAAGATACGGGTGTGTCAATCCACGCTGCTTCAAAAAATGTGTGTGTGTGAATTCCTAAGGGACCAAACTGCTGAGGTCATCGGTGCCTAGACTTACACACTACTTAATCTAACGTAAACTAACTTATGCTAAGAACAACACACACACCCACACCCATGCCCGAGGGAGGACTCGAACCTAAGGCGGGAGGGGCCGTGCAACCCGTGACATGGCGCCTGAGACCGCGCGGTCACTCCGCACGACCACGCTGCTTCACCTCTGCTAGAATTTGCCAATCGTAGCATCTGGCGAGTGGTGGCGTGTCAGTCTCGTCGCAAGCCATGATCAGATGTTATTATCACGGGGTGAAAGATTTTGTGAGCATGCTGACCAGGGCAAAAGTTGAACATCCTCCGTATCAATGTAACTTAGGTTTTGCGGTCTCGTGTTATCATTTTGAAAGACCTCTAAGATGGACACAGCCACCGGTCTTAACACGTCAGAAATGTAAATTACCTGCTGTCCGCCGGCCGGAGTGGCGGAGCGGTTCTAGGCGCTACAGTCTGGAACCGCGGGACCGCTACGGTCGCAGGTTCGAATCCTGCCTCGGGCATGGATGTGTGTGATGTCCTTAGGTTAGTTAGGTTTAAGTAGTTCTAAGTTCTAGGGGACTGATGACCTCAGAAGGTAAGTCCCATAGTGCTCAGAGCCATTTGAACCATTTGAACCTGCTGTTCGAAGCAGAGGTGGTCGTCTTATGTACTCGGTAGCACCCTATGCCATCACACCAGGTGCTGGGCCCATAGTATGACGATAAGGAATGAAACGTGGCAACGTTAATTCTTCTTGAAGCCTCTACAAACGGATATATCAATCTCGATGCCATACACAAAACTTGGGACTCGTCTGAAGGACGATATGGCTCCATAACCGTGTCCATTGTTGTTGGGCGCTCCACTGTCGGCGCGCTTCTCTCTGCTGTCGCGTCAAGCCTTAGCAACGGTCGCCGTGTGCAGACAGTTTGTGATCCTCCCGACGTCGTCGCTCTGTCAATGTGCAGTATTGTCGTTCTACAAACAAGCCCATTTCCTAATACAAGACATGAGACGAAGCTGTACGATCCTACACGGCCGAGCGAACATATCTGTCATCTTCGTCTTTAGTCTTATGTCTGCAAGGTGTCGAGTATGATTCTCCTGATTCCACTTCTGATTCCATACTCGCATGGTCGAGAAATCTCGACCAATGCGAGCAGCAATATCGTCGAAGGGTAAACCGCAGTATCGACAGGCCACGATCCTGCCACAATCGAACTCCTACATGTGCTGATAGACATATCTTCTTACACTGAACGTAATACGACCTTCCCACTAAATGCCAACATTCGCATGAGCAACCTGCTGCGTATTCTTTCCTACTCGCACCTACTAGGGGCGTTCAATAAGTAATGCAACACATTTTTCCGAAAGCAGGGTGGTCTTAATCAGGATTCCAATACACCACGTTATTCCCCACATTTCTGGCTACGAACCCTATTTTTCAACATAATCTCCTTTCAGTGCGACGGCCTTACGCCAACTTAAAGGGAGGGTCTGCGAGTACACATGTACCACACAACTGGTCGACGTCGGAGCCAACGTTCCTGCATCAATAACCTCCTCATCATCCACAACTGCTGCTCGCCGGAGTGCATCCATCATTGGGCCAAAGAGATGGAAGACGAAAGGTGCGAGATCCGGGCTTTGGGGTAGATAAGGAAGAAACAGTCCAGTGAAGTGTTGTGAGCTCTTTTCGGGTACTCAGACTTGTGTGAGGCCTGGCGTTGTCATGGAGAAGGAGACGTTCGTTTGCATTTTTGTGGCGTTGGACACGCTGAAGTCGTTTCTTCAGTTTCCTGAGTGTAGCACAGTACACTCCAGAGTTGATCGTCGCACCACGAGGGAGGACGTCAAACACAACAGCCTAGAGTCCCAGAAGACCGTCGACCTGACTTTAGCGGCTGTGGGTGCATCTTTCAACTTTTTCTTCGGAGGAGAGGTGGTGTGGCGCCACTCCAAGGATTGTCGATTTTGTTTCCGGTTCGAAGTGATGATGAACCTATTTTTCAACGAAAAATTGTCACGATCAGCCTCGTAGCGCGCAAGCAATTCCGCACAGATGGTCCTTTGTTGCTCTTTTTGGTTTTCTTTTAGGTGGCGAGGAACCCAGCGGGTACACACCTTTGAGTACCACAACTGGTGGACGAGCGTATCAGCACGAACAACACCGACGGTGCAACTGAGCAGCGTGGTGTTTGACTGTGATGAATGAGAGTGTCCGCACGTTCCAATATTGCAGGAGTCACAGCTGTGTGCGGCCAGCCGGCAAGCACGAGATCGGAAGGTTTGCACGAACTTGTTGCGGTGATGACAGACGTCTCACCCAACGACTCACCGTACTTTTGTTCATTGGCAGGTCTCCGCAGAGATTCTGCATGTGCGTATGAATATCTGCGATGCTCTGGTTTTCCGCCAAAATAAACTCAATGACAGTTCTCTGCTTGGAATGCATCTCCTTTACAGATGCTATTTTGAAGGCTACGTATTCGAACTTCATATATCTATAGGGGCTGACGTGTGAATGTTGCACGATAGTCCACAATAAATTCCGCATTCTTTAAACCGAAATTGGCCGAGAAAAAAAGGAGTGTTGCTTTACTTATTGAAAGTCCCTTGTACTTTGAGCTGTTGCGTTGAAATGGTAATCATTTACATATCCAAGTATGTACACGTGGCACCAGTTTGACATAGATGCATGCCGCCATCACAGTGTTGCAGTTCTAATGCTCAGCAGTGTACTTTACATCTCATACCAACGTAAGATAATCTGAAAGAGAGAGACCTTGCCCGCTCTGAGCAAACCCAGTTAAGGGATTGCGGAAGTGGAGTACAAGTTCACGGCAAGGAAGAGCTGAATACATGTGCACGCAGCGTCGCGCTCCGCGGTTGAGACAGCTCGATGCTACAGCAGTTAGTAGAGCGTCAGCTGGCAAGCTGCGAATACTCGCAGCTGTGCGCGGCGTGCCGCGCCACAGACCTGAGAGCTACAAGTTCCTTGGCCCGCTGTGCAGCCGGCTGTACGCCCGTGTCTGGCACCGCTGGCTCGCCTCGCTTGCGGCCACCTCACTCGCTCTTCACGCCGTAGCCTTCGAATGACGCTGAAGTTCAATGTGTAGCTATTCCATGTCTATGGGGCAGGTCCTAGTTACGTACCACCTCATACGTATAGGGGTAGGGAACGTCCATTAATAACATGACGAGCTTCCTATAAAATTTTGACCCCTCCCGCCTCCTTGGTGAGATTTGAGAAGATGTGCTGGAATGATCTCCCCTCCACCACTTACATGAGGTACACCCCTTAGTTGGGTAAAAATATGCAAAAATCACTTTCTTTAAAAATATTGAGTAAAATACGTATAAAACCATATTTTATTATAAAGTGTATTAAACAATGTTCTTAACATGTCATTAAAATACTTTATTAGAAAAATGCCTACCCTGAGTAGTATTCGGACGGATGGACAGACAGACAAGAGACAGACGGACAAAAAGAAAACGAAGATACATTACCGGCCATTAAAATTGCTACACCACGAAGATGACGTGCTACAGACGCGAAATTTAACCCACAGGAAGAAAATGCTGTGATATGCAAATCATTAGCTTTTCAGAGCATTCACACAAGGTTGGCGCCCGTGGCGACACCTACAACGTGCTGACATGAGGAAAGTTTCCAACCGATTTCGCATACACAAACAGCAGTTGACCGGCGTTGCCTGGTGAAACGTTGTGATGCCTCGTGTAAGGAGGAGAAATGCGTCCCATCACGTTTCCGACTTTGATAAAGGTCGGATTGTAGCCTAACGCGATTGCGGTTTATCGTATCGCGACATTGCTGCTCGCGTTGGTCGAGATCCAATGACTGTTAGCAGAATATGGAATCGGTGGGTTCAGGAGGGTAATACGGAACGCCGTGCTGGATCCCAACGGCCTCGTATCACCAGCAGGCGAGATGACAGGCATCTTATTCGCATGGCTGTAACGGCTTGTGCAGCCACGTCTCGATCCCTGAGTCAACAGATGAGGACGTTTGCAACACAACAACCATCTGCACGAACAGTTCGACGACGTTTACAGCAGCACGGACTATCAGCTCGGAGACCATGCCTGCGGTTACCCTTGACGCTGCATCTCGGTGAACGCACATTGGAAGCGTGTATTCGTCATCACCATATTAGCATAACACCCGGCGTGATGGTATGGGGTGCCATTGGTTACACGTCTCGGTCACCTCTTGTTCGCATTGACGGCACTTTGAACAGTGGACGTTACATTTCAGATGTTACGACCCGTGGCTCTATCCTTCATTCGATCCCTGCGAAACCCTATATATCAGCAGGATAATGCATGACCGCATGTTCCAGGTCCCGTACGGGCCTTTCTAGATACAGAAACTGTTCGACTGCTGCCCTGGTCGGCACATTCTCCAGATCTCTCACCACTTGAAAACGTCTGGTCAATGGTGGCCGAGCAACTGGCTCGTCACAATACGCCAGTCACTACTCTTGATGAACTGTGGTATCGTGTTGAAGCTGCGTGGGCAGCTGTACCTGTATACGCCATCCAAGCTCTGTTTGACGCGTATCAAGACCGTTATTACGAGTAGAGGTGGTTGTTTTGGGTACTGATTTCTCAGGATCTATGCACCCAAATTGCGTGAAAATATAGTCACATGTCAGTTCTAGTATAATATATTTGTCCAATGAATACCCGTTTATCATCTGCATTTCTTCTTGGTGTAGCAATTTTAATGGCCAGTAGTGTACTATTAACCGTTTTGACGGATCGCTAAAAATTTGACCTTTTATTGGTATATCATATAAGTGAAAGAAAACATTATTCGTATCTTTCTTTGAGCCATATGACTACGTAGCTTTATAATTTCTTGATTTAAGTTATATGAGTACTGAAATTCGGCAGTAGGAAAAGGTAGAGAAGGAAAAGTAGTAGGTGAACACGGACTTGTGGAAACGAATGAAAGAGGAAGCCACATGGTAGAATTTTGCACGCAGCATAATTTAATCATAGCTAACACTTGGTCCAAGAATCATGAAACAAGGTTTGTATACGCGGAAAGAGACCTGGAGACACCGGAAGGTTCCAAATTGACTATATAACGGTAAGACAGAGATTTCGGAAACAGGTTTTAAATTTCGAGACATTTCCAGGGGCAGACTTTGACCACAATTTATTGGTTATGAACTGCAGATTAAAACTGAAGAAACTGCGAAAAGGTAAAATTTAAGGGCCAATAGAAACTCCTGGGTAACACAAGAGGTATGGAATTTAATCGACCAAAGGAGAAAATAAAAAAATGCAATAAATGAATCAGGCGAGAGATCGACTGGAAGTGCAAAATGGCTAGACAGGAATGGCTAGAGGACAAATGTAAGGATTTATAAGCATATATCACTAAGGAAAAGGCAGATATAGCCTGCATTAAAATGAAAGAGGCCTTTGGTGTAAAAAGAAGCACCTCTACGAATATCAAGAGCTCAGATGGAAAATCAGTCCTAAGCAAAGAACGGAAAGATGAAAGTTGGAGTATATGGAGGATCTATACAAGGGAGATGTACGTGACGGCAATATTATGGAAACAGAAGAGGAGGTAGAAGAAGATGAGAAGAGAGATACGATACTGCGTGAAGAATTTGACAGAGCACTGAAAGACTTCAATCGAAACAAGGCCCCGGAAGCAGACAACATTCCGTTAAGAGCTACTGATAGCCTTGGGAGAGCCAGCTATGATAAAACTTTTCCATGTGATGAGCAAGATGTATGAGGCAGGTAAAACACCCTCAGACTTCAAGAAGAATATCATAATCCCAATTCCAAAGAAAGCCGGTGCTCACAGGTGTGAAAATTACCGAACTATGAGTTTAACAAGTCACGGTTGCAATATACTAACACGAATCCTTTACAGAATAATGGTAAAACTGATAGAAGACGACCTCGGGGAAGATCAGTTTGGATTCCGGAGAAATGTAGGAACACGCCAAGCAATACTGACCCTGCAACTTCTCATAGAAGATAGGTTAAGAAAAGGCAAAACCACATTTCTAGCACTTGTAGACTTAGAGAAAGCTTTTGACAATGTTTACTGGAATACTCTCTTTCAAATTCTAAACGTGGCAGGGGTAAAAACAGGGAGCGAAAGGCCATTTACAATTTGCACAGAAACCAGATAGCAGTTATGAGTCGAGGGGCACGAAAGGGAAGCAGTGTTGACAAGGAAGTGAGACAGGGTTGTAGGCTCTCCCCGAGGTTATTCAATCTGTATATTGACCAAGCAGTAAAGGAAACAAAAGAAAAATTCGGAGTAGGTATTAAAATCCATGGAGAAGAAATAAAAACTTTGAGGTTCGCCGATGACATTGTAATTCTGTCAGAGACAGCAAAGGACTTGGAAGAGCAGTTGAACGGGGACAGTGTCTTGAAAGGAGAATATAAGATGAACATCAACAAAAGAAAAACGAGGATAATGGAATGTAGTCGAATTAAGTCGGGTGATGCTGAGGGAATTAGATTAGGAAATGAGACACTTAAAGTAGTAAAGGAGTTTTGCTATTTGGGGAGCAAAATAACTGATGATGGTCGAAGTAGAGAAGATATAAAATGTAGATTGGCAATGGCAAGGAAAGCGTTTCTGAAGAAGAAAAATTTGTTAACATGGAGTATGGATTTAAGTGTCAAGAAGTCGTTTCTCAAAGTATTTGTATGGAGTGTAGCCATGTATGAAAGTGAAACATGGACGATAAATAGTTTGGACAAGAAGAGAATAGAAGCTTTCGAAATGCGGTGCTACAGAAGAATGCTGAAGATTAGATGGGTAGATCACATAACTAATGAGGAGGTATTGAATAGAATTGGGGAAAAGAGGAGTTTGTGGCACAGCTTGATAAAAAGAAGTGACCGGTTAGTAGGACATGTTCTGAGGCATCAAGGGATCACAAATTTAGCATTGGAGGGCAGCGTGGAGGGTAAAAATCGTAGAGGGAGACCAAGAGATGAATACACTAAGCAGATTCAGAAGGATGTAGGTTGCAGTAAGTAGTGGGAGATGAAGAAGCTTGCACAGGATAGAGTAGCATGGAGAGCTGCATCAAACCAGTCTCAGGATTGAAGACGACAACAACAACAACTATTTCCTGGAATGTCCCATGCGTCTAACACTTACTACCATTCCGCGCTTAAAGTCTGGTAATTCTCATTGTTCGGCCATAATCACGTTGGATACCGTCTCACATTGTAATTCTGTCAGAGACAGCAAAAGATTTGGAAGAGCAGCTGAACGGAATGGACAGTGTCTTGAAAAAAGGATACAAGATGAACATCAACAAAAGTAAAACGAGGGTAATGGAATGTAGTCGAATTAAATCAGGCTATGCTGCGCGAATTAGATTAGGAAATAAGACACTTGAAGTAGTACACTCCTGGAAATTGAAATAAGAACACCGTGAATTCATTGTCCCAGGAAGGGGAAACTTTATTGACACATTCCTGGGGTCAGATACATCACATGATCACACTGACAGAACCACAGGCACATAGACACAGGCAACAGAGCATGCACAATGTCGGCACTAGTACAGTGCATATCCACCTTTCGCAGCAATGCAGGCTGCTATTCTCCCATGGAGACGATCGTAGAGATGCTGGATGTAGTCCTGTGGAACGGCTTGCCATGCCATTTCCACCTGGCGCCTCAGTTGGACCAGCGTTCGTGCTGGACGTGCAGACCGCGTGAGACGACGCTTCATCCAGTCCCAAACATGCTCAATGGGGGACAGATCCGGAGATCTTGCTGGCCAGGGTAGTTGACTTACACCTTCTAGAGCACGTTGGGTGGCACGGGACACATGCGGACGTGCATTGTCCTGTTGGAACAGCAAGTTCCCTTGCCGGTCTAGGAATGGTAGAACGATGGGTTTGATGACGGTTTGGATGTACCGTGCACTATTCAGTGTCCCCTCGACGATCACCAGTGGTGTACGGCCAGTGTAGGAGATCGCTCCCCACACCATGATGCCGGGTGTTGGCCCTGTGTGCCTCGGTCATATGCAGTCCTGATTGTGGCGCTCACCTGCACGGCGCCAAACACGCATACGACCATCATTGGCTCCAAGGCAGAAGCGACTCTCATCGCTGAAGACGACACGTCTCCATTCGTCCCTCCATTCACGCCTGTCGCGACACCACTGGAGGCGGGCTGCACGATGTTGGGGCGTGAGCGGAAGACGGCCTAACGGTGTGCGGGACCGTAGCCCAGCTTCATGGAGACGGTTGCGAATGGTCCTCGCCGATACCCCAGGAGCAACAGTGTCCCTAATTTGCTGGGAAGTGGCGGTGCGGTCCCCTACGGCACTGCGTAGGATCCTACGGTCTTGGCGTGCATCCGTGCGTCGCTGCGGTCCGGTCCCAGGTCGACGGGCACGTGCACCTTCCGCCGACCACTGGCGACAACATCGATGTACTGTGGAGACCTCACGCCCCACGTGTTGAGCAATTCGGCGGTACATCCACCCGGCCTCCCGCATGCCCACTATACGCCCTCGCTCAAAGTCCGTCAACTGCACATACGGTTCACGTCCACGCTGTCGCGGCATGCTACCAGTGTTAAAGACTGCGATGGAGCTCCGTATGCCACGGCAAACTGGCTGACACTGACGGCGTCGGTGCACAAATGCTGCGCAGCTAGCGCCATTCGACGGCCAACACCGCGGTTCCTGGTGTGTCCGCTGTGCCGTGCGTGTGATCATTGCTTGTACAGCCCTCTCGCAGTGTCCGGAGCAAGTATGGTGGGTCTGACACACCGGTGTCAATGTGTTCTTTTTTCCATTTCCAGGAGTGTAGATGAGTTTTGCTGTTTCGGAAGCAAAGTAACATGATGGTCGAAGTAGAGAAGACATAAAATAGAGACTGGCAATGGCAAGAAAAGCGTTTCTGAAGAAGAGAAATTTGTTAACATCGAGTATAGATTCAAGTGTCAGGAAGTCCTTTCTGAAAGTATTTGAATGGAATGTAGTCATGTATGTAATTGAAACATGGACGATAAACAGTTTAGATAAGAAGAGAATAGAAGCTTTTGAACTGTGGTGCTACAGGAGAATGCTGAAGATCAGATGGGTAGATCACGCAACTAATGACGAGGTTCAAAAAATGGTTCAAATGGCTCTGAGCACTATGGGACTTAACATCTGTGGTCATCAGTCCCCTAGAACTTAGAACTACTTAAACCTAACTAACCTAAGGACATCACACACATCCATGCCCGAGGCAGGATTCGAACCTGCGACCGTAGCAGTCGCGCTGTTCCGGACTGAGCGCCTAGAACCGCTAGACCACCGCGGCCGGCAATGACGAGGTACTGAATAGAACTGTGGAGAAGAGAAATTTGTGGTACAACCTGACTCGAAGGAGGACACATTCTGAGGCATCAAGGGGTCACGAATTTATTACTGGCCGGGGGGGGGGGGGGAGGGTAAATATCATAGAGGGGGACCAAGAGATGAATACAGTGGGCACACTCAGAAGGATGTAGGTTGCAGTAGTTACCTGGAGATGAAGACGTTTGCACAAGATAGACTACCATAAAGAGCTGCAACAAAACAGTCTTTGGACTGAAGACCATTACGTACTAATAGCTTCAATTTATTTTGAATCTTGGTGTTGGCAACAGTCATCCAGGAAAATTACCGCACTTTTAGCAGTTGCTCCGTAAATGTATTTTGTTATGATTTGTTTGTTCTCCAGCACGTCTTTGTCTTACTCTTTGTTTTCTCTTCGCTTTTGTGAAGACGTGGTAAAAAAAGAGAAGCTTTACAGTAACGTTTTCAGTTGACCTACATATTTTGGAGTCTGGAGCGACTAGTGTCTTATAAGACATACAGTATACCGTTATAGGAATCAGGATGCCAAACGATAACTATAAATCTAAGTTTAAAGTTTCCTACAAATCTGAATTTCTTTTTCTGCGCCACGGTAGAACGGACAATAGAGGCACTAGGATGCACACCACGTAAACGGTAGCAGTACGTGAGCGGTTGTGTTAATTGCATTGAAGTGTTGAAAATGGTGCGGTACTGTTTTGACACACTTGCACATAATGTAGCTGTGAGAGAATACTTTATCCGCTAAATGTTCAGTTGATGAATGAGCGGAGTAAGTTCACTGTTAAAAATGTGAAGCTGTTGTTAATCGTACATGAAAAATGTAACACATGTTTAGTACCACGACCGAATTATCTGTAAAAATATTTCTGAAAAAGGTCCAAGGAAATGAAAAACATGTGGAATAAATCACATTATCTGAATTCCCCCAGTTTTTGGACATTGAAATATGGGAACTCTACATTTGTATAAAGAAAGACAGTCATTACCAGAATGGTGGTTTGAAAACTGCAGTGATTTACTAATTATGGGGAGCTTTACGCGAAGCGAGGAATTCGAACTGCGATGTGACTTTCCTTATTTTTACACATATATATGATAGCCTCAGTATGTGCCAGAAAAAAAATCGTGACCACTTGACATCCGTTCGTGCATTCACACCTTGTCACGCGAATGAATGTTTCATAAGATAGGCAGCCAGGTTTCGGTCTTACACTATTGGTTACACACAAGACAACAATTATTTAAAAAATCCTTGACTGTGCTAATTATTCCGCCAAAAGAAGTATGCGCTCTCTCCACTTCTAACATAATTCTCTATCTCGAGACCAGGCAAATAAGAGTGAGTGCAATAGATTTACTGAGACAAAGCTCAGCTGCGATATTTTTTATATCACTGCGGCTCTGGTGCGTTTTCATACAGTCTGCATAGCCGCCGTTGCTATTACCTGCTTATGAGACGTTATTGAAACCAAAATGTTCGTCACGAAGGAGAATCAATTTTGCCATCATGTCAAGGGCAGTGTATTAATTCAATAGACTGGATGCAGCAATCCTGTAATATCACATTGCCAGAGGATCGCAATTCTACTGTGAAAAGTTATAGAAAGTGGCTGAAGGAGTGGTGTCCATACATACTGTGCACAAAAGAACGCAACAGTTTGAAACGGAAACTACCAATACCGCTATGCCTCAGTATGCAGTCTGAGAGAGATATTATGCGTGTGTACCTAGAAACTTCACAACAACAACAACAAATTTGAGAGACGAGTTGTAAGAAATGAAATTTAGGTAACTGCAAGAAGACGTAGAGCAGGAAAATTTCATACAAGGAGCGATTTGATGAACGATTACAACTCATTATTGAAGAAAACGATTATATTTTATCAAAGAAGAAGCCCCCTATGAACCATGGACCTCAACGAGCTGGGATGGTTTGCGTGCCTCAGCATTAGCCTATAGACAACCTTACTCTAGCGTCAACCACAACAGAGACGTATCTGTGGAGAGGCCAGACTATGCCGTGGTTGCTGAAGAGAGGCACCAACCTTTTGAGTAGTTGGAGGGGTAACAGTCTGAACGATTGACTAATCTGGCCTTCCACCGTTAGCCAACATGGTCTTGCTATGTTGGTACAGAGAAAGAATGAAAGCAAGGGGAAACAATAGCTGTTATTTTTCCCGAGGTCTTGCAGCTCTACCGTGTAGTTAAATGATGATGGCATCGACTTGGTTGAAATATTCCGGAGGTAAAACAGTCACCCTTCGGATCTTCGGGTAGGACTACTCAGAAGAATGTCATCGTCAGGAGAAATAAAACTGACGTTAATCGGGTAGGTAGGTTAGGAAATTTGAACAGGAAAATGGATACATTACAGTTAGATATAGTGCAAATCAGTGAAATGCCATAGCAGGAAGAACAGGATTTCTAATCAGGCCCACTACAGGATTATAAACACAAAATCAAATTGGGAGTGACGCAGTAGTCGGCCCAATAATGAACAGGAAACAAGGAATGCGGGTAAGCTACTATGAACAGAATAATGAATGCATTAACGTAGCCAAGATAGACATGAAGCCGACATCCACCATAGTAGTAAAAATTTATAAGTAAAACAGGTCCGCAGATGAAGAAGAGATTGAAAGAATAAAGGAAAATATACCGATAGTTAAGGAAGAAGAAAATCTAAGTGTGATGGATGCTGAAATAAGACAGTAGGGAAAAAAAGAGAAGGAAAATCAGCATGAGCGCAAGAAGTGAGGGAAAGGAATGAAAGAGGAAGTTGTGTAGTAGAATTTTGCACACATCATAACTTAATATCGCTAACACTTGGTTTAAGAATCATGAAAGAAGATTATACACATAGAAGAAACCTGGGGAGACTGGAAGGTTACGGGTTCAGTATATAGTGATACGACAGAGATTTCATAACCCGATTTTAACCTGTGAGATATTTCCAGGGAAAGATGTGGACTCTGAACGTAATTTATTCGTTATGAAATACAGATTAGAACTGAAGAAATAAAAAAAGTAAAAATCGTATGAATTTAAGGAGATGCAACCTAGATAAATTGTAAGAACCAGAGGTTTTTGAAAATTTCAGAGGGAGCGTCGGACAACGCTTTACTGAAACAGGGAAAGGAAAACGATGTGTAGCTTTGAGAGACAAAATAGTGAAGGCAACAGGATCATATAGGTCAAAAGAGAAGACCTAATAGCAATCTGTATATAACACGGGTTACTGAATTTGGCTGACGAGAAAAGAAAATATAAAAGTGCAGCAAATAAAGAAGGCGAAAGGGAGCACAGCTACTTAAAAAATAAGACTGACAGAAAGTGGTTAAGCAGGAATGGCTAGATGACAAAAGCAAAGTTGAAAAAAAACATGCTTTACCAGAGGAAAGATAGATCCTGCCCATAAGGAAATTAAAGAGACCTAGGAGAAAAGAGAACCAGCTGTATGAATATTACGAGTTCAGATGACAAGCCAGTACTTGTGCCCATAAGGAAATTAAAGAGACCTAGGTGAAAAGAGAACCAGCTGTATGAATATTATGAGTTCAGATGGCAAGCCAGTACTTAGCAAATAAGGGTAAGCTGAAAGACGGAAAGAATATATAAAGGTGCTATATAAGGGAAACAAACTCGAGGGCAATATTATAAGAACAGAAGAAGGAACAGATGAAGATCAGATGAGAGATATCACACTGCGAGAAGAATTTGACAAAGCACTGAAAGACACAAAGCTCCTGGAGTACAGGGCATTCCCTCAGAATTATTAAATCCTTGGGAGAGGCAGCCGTGACAAAACTATTCCAACCGTTGCGCAAGTTATATGAGGCAGGGGAAATATCCTCGGACTTCAGAAAGACTGTAATAATTCCAATTCCAAAGAAGGAAGGTTGCTGACAGGTATGAATACTATCGAACTATCAGTTGAATAAGCCATGGTTGCAAAGTACTGACACCAATTATTTGCAGAAGAATGGAAAAAGACATAGAAATCGGCACAGGGAAAATAAATTTGAGTCCCAGAGAGGCAATACTGACCCTACGTCTTATTTTAGAAGATACGTTAAAGAAAGGAAAATCTACATTAATAGTATTTGTAGATTTAGAGAAAGCTTTCGAAAATGTTGACTGCAGTGCTCTGTTTAAAATTCTGAAAGTGGTAGGGGTTATAAGAGATGAAGTGGTTGAAAAGGGAGCGAGACAGGGTTGTATCCTGTCCCCGCCGTTATTCAATCTGTGCAATGAGCAGGCGGTAAAGGAAATCAAGGAGAAATTTGGATAGAGAATTAAAAAAGCAATAAAACGTTTCATGTTTGCCGATGACATTGTAATTCTGTCAGAGACGGCAAAGGTCTTGCAAGAGCAAAGGCATAATGTCTTGAAAAAGTAAAACAAGAATAATGAAATGTAGTCGAATGAAATCAGGCGATGTTGAGGGAATCAGACTATGAAATGAGATGCAATGGTACACAGCCTGACTGACCAGCATTTCTGGAAATAATCGTCTACGGTAATGAATAGGTCAGAAAAACGATGAGGAACACTATTATGTTATTTCATAAGTGATTTCGAACAAACTCAGTAGATTTATACAGGAAGTCTGGTATTGAGTTTTAGGCTGCATCCTTCAGATTGCTATTTCAATTCTTTAACGGCCGTCCTACTTCGCTCATGATGATGCTGATTAACAGGTTACATTCTCACGATACACCTTATTCTTCATTAGGTGTAGTAGCCTTTAAAGCAGGTTGGATTCATGTCTCACGTAATCGTTGTTTCTATTCTTCTTGGCGAAATCCTATATAGAAAATTCTCAGCTTGTTCCATGCATAAATACTTTTTTTACTGTTTCGCATAATTGATGGAACAGTACATAGAAAACCCCAACATTTCATGACACGGGCGATCTTGATGTCGCAGCTAATGACAGGTGTGAAAGAAACATCGCCAATTGAAACACCATACAAAACGCAGTTTCAATTCTCAGGGCATTTTTTTCTTATCAGTTCCGTTTGGTTGGTATTTTGAAATAACGTGTACTTCTTTAATTCGGTTGATATCGAGGTCATTAGGGACGGAGCACAAGCTCGGACTTTTGTCAGCGGTGAGGAAGGAAATAGGCCGTACACTTTCAAACAAACCATCCTGGCATTTGCCTGGAGCGATTTAGGAAAATTACGGGACACCTAAATCTGGATGGTTCTATCAGATTTCAACCGTCACCTTCCCAAAAGCGAGTCCTGTGCACCAACCACTGCGCCATCTGCCTGGGTAAATACTGTATAAAATACAGGGAGTTCCACGTGAGACGCATGTGCTGGCTTGCGGCTTAGCGCAGAAACCAACCACCTCACACGTATAATTTGTGTTGCTCTATTTAAACACCACCCTCCTGTTTTGACACGACGCAGAAGCTCTTGATGTAACCGTTGCGAAGTTTCAGAAGTCCAGAGTCGATTTTCCTACGAACTGACGTAGCCCCACGAACGTGACCGTGCTCCATCAGAAAAAAGAGCATTACGCACAGACTGCATTCGCCAGTCTCAGTACTAACGCCGAGCAGCAGCATCTGAATTGGTCAGTCGATGCAATATGGTTACTTTATAGGTACGGTTACTTTTTAAGGTTTCAGTTCGAGTTTGCTCACAGCTCTGTGAGAACAGACAAATCGACTGTGCTAAATGGCTTAACGATTATCTCGGACATTTTTCCCAAGTGTGCTCCTAACTCCTCTTGGCAAAAACAGATATGTCCGAGAAACGGGCTGGAGCATCTTGCAGAGACCGCAGTCTGCCTACTGGGGTACTCGTACCTGCGCAATGTTGGAGGCAGTGCTTACAACGTACGTGAAACAACTTGCTATGTTCCGATAACATTGAAAATCTCCGTGTACTGTGAGTGTATTTAGGACACACTGAGTGACATGGCGCAGTACTTAAGGCATTGGACGCGCATTCGAGAGGAGCCGAGTTCAAACCCTCGTTCAGTCGTCGAGATGTAGACCTTCCGTATTTTCACACTATTATATGAACTGACTGCCGGTGTGGTTCCTTAACAACGTCACTATGGAATTCCATCCCCATACTAAGCTTTGAATCGAGGCGACATTACTCAATAATTTTCCTTTATTAATTGCACCAAACATCTTACTAAACTATATAGTAGCAATAGTTCATTCAATTCAACAGCGTAGCCTATCGATTGTGCCACATAAGGTCCGAAGCAGAATTAAACTGGCTTATGAATTTGACACTTGGCAAGAGAACGTAGCAAACGTGAGTGGACAGTGTTCATCTGTCGTAGAATCATAGAACGTATTCTCATCTCAATCATAACATGACATCCCGAAAGCCATGCACCATGAGAATCGGGTGGATACAGTATTCCTTGAGTTCCGATAGGATTTGAATCGGTAGCACACCAACATATACTAACAAAAATATAGTATATAACGTATCACAAAAATTTCCGCCTGGATAGAGGATCTTTTGGTAGGGAGGGCTAAGTGTACTATCTCGAGTGGACAGTCATTATCAACACAAGTAGAAGCAACTTCAGGCGTGCCCCAGAGGAAGTGTATTGGGACGATAATTATTGTTGGATATTGATTAGGTGGTTAGCAATATTGCTAATAACTTCAGACTTTTTGCATATGATGCCATTATCTATAATGAAGTACCCGCTGAAAAAAGCTGCACATATACTCAGTACGATCTTGATAAGATCTCAAAGCGATGCAAAGATTATCAACTTGCTTCAAATGTTCGGAAATGTAAAATTGTGCACTTCACAAAACGAATTTATGTAGTGTCAAATGACCACAACATCAATGAGTCACAACTGGAATCAGTCAACTTATACAAATAGTTGGGTGTAACAGTTGGTAGGGTTATGAAATGGAATGGTCACACATGCACAGTCGCAGTTGTGGCAGATGACAGACTTCAGTTCATTGAAAGCATTTGAGAAAATACAGTCAGTCTACAAAGGAGGTGCTTACAAATTACTTGTGCTTCCTGCTGTAGAATACTGCTCAAGTGTGTTGCGCGCATATCAAATAGGACTAACAGGGGATACTGAACGTATATAAAAAAGGGTGGCACAAGTGGTCACAGCTTTGTTTGCCTGGGGAGTGTCTTGGAAATGCAAGAAAATCTGAACTGGCCGACGCTTGAAAATAGACGCCAGTTATCTCGCGAAATCCTACTTACGATATTTCAAGAACCATTATTACGTAAGGAAGCAGTCATTCTTTGTGCTCCGTAGATAACTGGAACAGGAAGAAATTCAAACATGTGATACAATGCTAACTGATCGATGGCATGCACTTCACACTGGCATGCAGAATTAGTGTATTATGTGATTAAAAGTATCCGGACACCACTATATAATACGAAATTGGCAACTAGATGCCACGAGAGGAAGACGTGCCAGCTTAAAAGAAGGCGGGGAGTATTGTGCTGTCAGTAGCGAAGCAGTAACAGCAGAATGGATGTCAGAAGAGCTCAGTGACTTCGAACGTGAACTAGTCACTGGATGTTAACGTGAATAACAAATCCATCACGGACACTTCAACCCTTCTGAAGCTGCCCAAGTCGACTGTTGGTGACGTGATTGTGAAGCGGAAACGCAAGGGAGCAACCACAGTTAAGCCAAGACATTTTACAGGGTGTATGTAAAAAAGTCGGATGACATCAGCGGAAGGAATCACTCGTGAGTTCCAAAGTGCTACCAGAAATCCAGATAGCACAATGGCTGTGAGTATGGAGTTACAAAGAATGCGGTACAATAGTCAAGAGCTTCTCATATGTCATTTCTCTTGTCAACGCTGAGTGATGCTTGGGGTGGTGTAAAGAATGGCCCACTAGACTGTAGATGACTGAAAACGAGTGATCTGAAGCGGTGAATAGCGCTGTACCTTGTGGCAGTCCAGTGGAATGGTCTGGGTTCGGTGAATGCCTAGAGAATGTTACCTGCCGTAATGCGTAGTGCCAACACTGAACTGTGGAAGAGGCGGTGGTATGGTATGGCTTTTTATCGTGGTTTTAGTGTGGTCCCGTTATTGCAGTTAGGGAAACGCTAAATGCGGAAGAATATGAATACCTTTACAGTACTGTGTACTGCATACTATACAGGAACACTTCGTAGACGATTACTATTTGTACCAGTACGACAAAGAACTAAGGCAACATCTCCGAGGTTGACCTGCCCAGAGTCCCGATCTGGAACAGATCTGAGGAGAGTCACAACGTCGACTTCGCTCCATATCCCAGCGGCCAACATCACTGTCTTCTGTGGTTTCGATTCTTGAATGGCTTCCGTTGCTCCAAAGACATTTAGACATCTCAGTGAAAGAATCCCCAGCAGAGTTAAAGCCGCCAGAAAGTCAGAGTGTGGGCACACCTCATATTCATGTCCACTAATAGGTGTCCGGATACTTTTGATCAGATAGTGTAATGTGGAAGTATACTTACCGTGGATTTTTAGACCTACATAAATAGTGAATAAATGACGATGATAGCCTTATTCTAATTGTGTTAACATCCTAAAACTGATTTTTTACATGATCCCACAGTGCCATTAGCCATATTATCGGTGATGTATTTATGTTCTTTTTTAACCTTTGCTTTTACATCTACACTCCCCAAGCCATCTTGTGAGGCGGAGAACACCTCGGCTTACACCACCATTTCCGCTTCCCCTGTTCCGTTCCCGAATGCTGTCTGTGACGAGCCACTGTGGTAAGCCTCTGTCCGATTTTCACACAGTTTTGATTTCGTGAGTTGTATGTGGCAGGAACTATCATATGCCTGACTCTCCTTGCAACGTACGCTATCTGAATTTTGTTAGTACAACTTTCTATGGTACACAACGGGTCTCTTGTAGCGTCTGCCACTGGAGATTGACGTGCATCTCTGTGGTGGTCTCGTGAGAACTAAACCAACTCGTGATGAAACGTGCTGCTGTTCTTTGGATCTTCTCTCTCTCCCTCTCTCACACACACTCTCTCTCTCCTCTAGTAATACCGCCCGGCAAGATTTCGTAGTGAAAAGCACTATTCAAAAATCTGTCGAAAGTGGGTTTTGTAAGCTACATATTTTGTGGGTGAATTACATTTTCTCACTATTCTTTCAATGAATCTCTGTTTGGCACCTGTTTTTACCACAACTAATTTAATGTAGTCGTTTCTGGCGACATTTTGCAGTTTTTACTGTTCTCACTCATTGATCACCGACCGTGATAATCGGACCATAATACGTACTTCCGTTTATTAATGTGCAATATGTAAGACTTATTTATGTTGTTGGTCAGTTACCAATACCTGCATCAAGCCCCGACCCTACGCAGATATTCATGCATTTCGCTATAGTTTTGTTGACGTTGCTTGACTTTCTCGCATCCTTCACAGCCTCACATAGCACCCGACATCACCCACCAGACCACATATATATGAATGAAAAGTAACGTCCCTATTACTCTACCCTGAGATACGCCCGAATTTACTTTTTCAACTGACGATTTCGTCCAGTTTAGGACGAAATGTTGAGTTCTACTTGCTAACTAGTACTGGATCCAGTCGCAGAGGTGGTCCGATATTCCGTAAGTTTGTATTTTGTTCACTAGGCAACGGTATTGAATTGTACTGGATACCTTCCGCGAGTCAAGGAGCGGTCAAGGTGGTTCAATGGTAAGCCAGTGGACTCGTATTCTGGAGGAAGCATTTTCCTGTTACCTTACTGCCATAGAGGTTAAAGTTTTCAGCGGTTTTCCCAAATCGCATAGTAGGAATGACAAGATGGTTCCTTCGAAAGTACATAACCGACTTCCTTCCCCAATCAAGTCTTTGTGCCATCTCTAACAATCTCGTCATCGAAGAGACTTTAAACAGTAATCTTCCTTCTTCCCTTCGGAAGGCAAGGAACACGGCCTCAATCTGGGCGCGGTTATCCATTAATTTTTAGATTTCTTGGATGAACAGAGCGAGTTGAGTTTCACAGATCTCTGTTTTCATAATCCATGTTGATTCCTACAGAGGCTTTTGCTATCCAAAATGCTCATAATGTAAAAGTAAATTCCATCCACAGGTCCTGGAGGACACATAAATACCGATCGACGGCCGTGTCATCTTCTGCCTATGGCGTCATTGGATCCGGGATAGAGGGGCGTGAGGTCAACACACTGCTCTCACTGCCGTTATCAGTTTTCGTGACCTGAAGCAGCTACCATTCTATCAAATAGGTTCTCAGTTCGCATCAAGCCGCTGAGAGTACCCGTTCCAGTTCCTCCACCAAGGAAAAATCCCTAGCAGTACCGGGTATCGAAACAGGGTCCTCTGCATGGCAGTCAGCCGCGCTGACCTCTCAGCTCCGAAGGTGGACCAATGCTCACAATCTGTAAGCAAAAACTTCTGGCACAATAGGCTACCTGACTGTTTTCTGAAATTCATATGACATAGTTAATTATGTCAGTTTATACACATAATATGATTTTTTCCTCAGGAGTTTCAGCATTAAAAAAAGGAAATGAAATTCCGATAATTTGAAAGACATCACTGGCTAGCACACTGATCCCACTTTTGTAAAGTCCATTGACAGTGATTTCTTGTTTTGGAATTTACGTTTCGGGGAATGGGTTGTAAATGGTGTGTAGTGTCACACAGTAAAAATACGACTATAAAAACACCTGTGTTCCAAAGTATGAGAAGCTGCGTAAAATGTGGTTGCAACTACCTCGTAGAAATCCAAATGAGATAGTGGTCTTTACGTGTGTTTATTTCTCTGAGGATCAATCTGATTTAAGTAAACACTGCACGTGCTCGCATTGTCCTTCGCAGTGCGTGTTCGACTACTATTGCATTGTTCATAAGGTCGATTCTCATTGAGAACAAGTTCTTTTTCTTCCTGTTCGCTTTGCGTACTGCTACTGCCTTCTTGAGTTTACTTTATTCGTAATACAGTTATGTAAGAGCTTTAAGTTCTATATCACAGTACATTTGTATATTATATTATTAGCTTATTATATATATTATTAGCATATTAGCTTGATTTTACATCTTATCAGTTTGAGATGAATCGCAGGGATGGTGCTGAGAAACTGGTCTTCATGCCCAACGTAGCTCTTATTCTGCCGAATCTGAGAAACCATTCAACAATTTGCCATCACATTATTGTCCTCAAACAAGTCATTGAAGACCACAGTTTGCCACTTCCGCCTGTCTCCACTGAGCCTGTTGTGAAGCTGTATGGCTTCGAAAAATAGAAAACTCGAACACTACGAGGAAATATAACAATACCAAGGCATTACGATAAAATGAAGGTTGCTCCTGCTTAAGCACTTTTAATTGTAATGTTTCAGCAGCAGCTAAGTATGCAATAGAATAAAAGATACTTTAAGGTTATACTGAGTCAACTCCATACTTTATAGATATAATTACTCAGTAGTTTAAAATAATGACTTGAAGAGGCAGGAAAACTGCAATGTTTAAAACTGTTTGAAGGCAAACACGATGCTGCTCTCTGTAGTGCCCCACGAGCGTTATCAAGCTGACTGAAAATCTGAAAATTGAGAAGAGAGGTACCTGGAAAACATCACCGGAGCTTCAGCCAATAGTATAGTGTTTTCGATCACGTGACCAGATCTTTATATTTAATGGTTTTAAAGATTTAAGTAAATAGAAACAACAGATATTTTGCGAGAATATTGATTGAAAATGCTATTTGAATGTTATTACCCTCCAGATGACAACAATCTCAACCATATATGAAGATAGTAACTGTTCTCGAAAGAACAAATACCATTGCTGACCGTGCAGCTTCTCTAGAATAAATAATAATTAATTGAAACCCTCAGCTGCCGACAGGTGTTGTTGACATACCTTGATGGGGACAGCTGAAAATGTGTGCCCCGATTGGTACTCGAACCTGGGTTTGAGTCCCGGTTGGGGCACACATTTTCAGCTGTCCCCATCAAGGTGCGTCAACAACTGTCGGCAGCTGAGGGTTTCAGTTAATTATTATTTAATCTCAACCATATTTATAACACAGGAAAACAGCGTATTCTACAACAGGTTGACGCCTGTGATACAGGCCAATTGTTACTGTGATAGAGGCCAGTTGTTGCGTAGTACATTTTGAAAACGAGAATGAACTGCTTTTTTCAGCAATGGTTTGAGACGCTTGGTTCCTCATACGACCTACGATAAACTACTGGTAGAAGGAGAGATCTTCCGCTCCCTCCCTCTTTTAATTTTTTTCTCTATCTAATTTGGATGACACTGAAAAACGACGGACGCAAATACGTGATGCCGCATCTATTCAGCGGGCAACGTGAAACGGTTCTGGATTTCGTGGATTGCCCGTTACGTAAGCTCGATCACATGGCCGTCCGAGCCACTGTGCCCATAGATGGCCGGGTGGCGACAGTGCAAGCGACAAGGGATCCCAAACAGCAACATATAAAGGAAGGCGCAGCAACGGCGCTTGACCCTGCACAAGGGCGAGCGCGCCGCTGAGCAGACAATACGGCTACGCAACAGGGGCGGTTGCCGGCTTCGCAACACTATGTACAGCAACAGCGGCGAATTAACTGCGACCAAGCCAAACGACAGCCTCATTTCCGATTCCTCACGAACGCAAAGCCCGGTTGTACCTTGATCAGGAAGTAATTAAGTATTTTGTAACTCAATCTCATTCAGCATGTTGGATTAGTTATTTATACACTGGTCGTTTATCCATACATTGGGGTGATAAAAGATAATGGAATACCTCCTAATATCGTGTCGGATCTGCTTTTGCCCGGCATAGTGCAACCATTCGATGAGAGGTAGACTCAACAAGTCGTTCAAAGTCCCCTGAAGAAATACCGAACCATACTGCCTCTATAGCCGTACATAATTGCGAAAGTGTTGCCACTGCAGGATTTTGTGCGCGAACTGACCTATTGATTATGTCCCATAAATGTTCAACGGGATTCATGTCGGCCGATCTGGGTGGCCAAATCTTTCGCTCCTACTGTCCAGAATGTTCTTCAAACCAATCGCGAACAGCTGAGGCCGGTGCCATGGCACATTTTATTCATAAAAATTCCATTGTTGTTTGGAAACATGGAGTCCATGAATGGCAGCAAATGGTCTCCAAGTAGCTGAAAATAACCACTTCCACTCAATGATCAATTCAGTGGGACCAGAGAACCCAGTCCATGCCACGTTTAACAGACCACACCTTTATAGAGCCACAACCGTCTTGCACAGTGCCTTGTTGACAACTTGGGTCCATGGCTTCCCTTGGGGTCTGCGTCACACTCAAACCCTACCATCAGCTATTACCAACTGATATTGGGACTCATCCGACCAGACCACGGTTTTCAGCCATCTACCGTCCGACTGGTAAGGTCAGGATCTCAGGAGAGGCTCTGCTGGCGATGCCTGTAGTCGGCCATCTACTGCCATAGCCCATTAGCGCTAAATTTCGCCGCACTGTCCTACCGGATGCGTTCGTCGTACGTCTTACATCGAATTCTGCTATTATTTTACGCATTGTTGCTTGACAACTCTTCTCAAAAGCCGCTCCTCTCGGTCGTTAACTGAAGACCGTCAGCCACTGAATTGTCCGTGGTGATAGGTAATGCCTGAAATTTGGTATTCTTGACGCTGTGGATCTCAGAATACTGAATTCCCTAATGATTTCCGAAATGGAATGTGCCACGCGTCTAACTCCAACTACCACTCCGTGTTCAGAGTTTATTAAGTGTCGTGGTGCTGCCATAACCACTTCGGAGACTTTCTCACATGAATCGCCTGAGTACAAATGACAGCTCTGTCAATGGCCTGCCCTTTGAAACCTAGGGTTCGCGATACTACCGTCATCTTTACATGTGCATATCGCTACCCTATGACTTTTGTCACCTCAGTGTGTAACATCTAGCACATGCTGTCAGGGAAACCCGCAACTGGGCTGCTCACTTTTGAGTGGGAAAATTAATAGCAGTTTCGAAATGGGTACGATAATAATGTTTAGAATTATGTTCACATGATTGTGCAGCACTGGTAATGACAGATCACTGAAGTAAAATTGAGTCACTTAGTTGATTTGATCTGATTAATACAGGGAGACAAAAACAACAGTGGTCTTAGCCTAATGCCGCCCACATCGAAACTGAGTTTCTCGTGCGATTTCGCTCCCTGTGGTTCTAGTAAAACCAACCGGTACCCTTAAGAAGTAGTAGGAGAGTATTTACTAGTTTCTCATTAGATACGATTTCTTCAGGTCTGCCGACCCGAAAATTCTGTGTCTCTTGCCCTCCAAATCTTCGCATTCGAGGATTAGATTTGGTGTCATTTCATCTTCCTCATCACATACTCTACACTTTGAGGATTCTTCCTCTATACCCATCGTGTGTAAGTGTTTCTTAAAGTTCCCATGGCCAATCATGAGTGCCACCATAAGCTTAATCAGCTTCCTGTTCAAGTTTCCAGAACTTTTCTTGAAACATAGCTTCAGCGTAATTAGCTTGCCATGTTTTTGTTTTTGTATCATAGTCCAATTTCTACATGCTGCCTTCTGATCCAGCTACACTATGAGATCAAAAGTATCCGGACACTCCCAAAAACATACGTTTTTCATATTAGGTGCATTGTGCTGCCACCTACTGCCAGCTAGTCCGTATCAGCGACCTCAGTAGTCATTAGACATCGTGAGAGAGCACAATGGGACGCTCCGCGAAACTCACGGATTCGAACGTGGTCAGGTGATTGGGTGGCACTTGTGTCATACGTCTTTACGTGAGATTTCCACACTCCTAAACATCCCTAGGTCCACTGTTTCCAATGTGATAGTGAAGTGTAAACGTGAAGGGACACGTTCAGCACAAAAGCGTACAGGCCGATCTCATCTGTTGACATACAGAGACCGCCGACAGTTGAAGAGGGTCGTACGCGTAATAGGCAGACGTCTATCCAGACCACCACAAAAGAATTCCAAACTGCATCAGGATCCACTGCAAATACTATGACAGTTAGGCGGGAGGTGAGAAAACTTGGATTTCATGGTCGAGCGGCTGTTCATAAGCCACACATCACGCCGGTGGAAGGAGCGTAAACATTGGACGATTGAACAGTGGAAAAACGTTGTTTAGAGTGACGAATCACGGTACACAATGCGGCGATCCGATGGTAGGGTGTGGGTATGGCGAATGCCCAGTGTGTAGCGGCAACAGTAAAATTCGGAGGCGATGGTGTTATGGTATGGCCGTGTTTTTCTTGCAGGGGGCTTGCACCCCTTGTTGTTTTGCGTGGCACTATCACAGCACAGGCCCACATTGATGTTTTAAGCACCTTCTTGCTTCCCACTGTTGAAGAGCAATTCGGGAATGGCGACTGAATCTTTCAACACGATTTTGCACCTGTTCATAATGCACTGCCTGCGGCGGAGTGGTTACACGGCAATAACATCCCTGTAATGGACTGGCCTGCACAGAATCCTGACCTGAATCCTATAGAACACCATTGGGATGGTTTGGAACGCAGACTTCTAATCTAATCTAATCTAGTCCGGGCCTCACTGACCGACATCGATACCTCTCCTCAGTGCAGCACTCCGAGGAGAATGGGCTGCCGTACCCCAAGAAACCTTCCGGCACCTGATTGAACGTATGCCTGCGAGAGTGGAAGCTGTCATCAAGGCTAAGGGTGGGCCAACACCATACTGAATTCCAGCATTACCGATGGAGGGCGCCACGAACTTGTAAGTCATTTTCAGCCAGGTGTCCGGATACTTTTGATCACATAGTGTGTGTAGTTTTGCTTTTACCATCGCCATAGTGATGATTAGGACAGGTTCCTGTCCAATAAATGGAGTCGCCGTGCATGTCCTGGCCAGTCTATCAACTTGTTCATTGTCACTAATTTTTCAGTTCCCATACATCCACAGCAGATTTACCTTGTTGCTTTCCCCTAGTCTCCCAAAGGGTTCACGGCATTTTGCAACGATCTTTGATATCGGTGCAGGACCTGGTAGAAATTTCACAGCTGCTTATCTGTCTGACTAAATTTAGATGCTACAATCCTTGTTGTATACACAACTTCTCCTCTATGCACACTTTACCATGTCTCCAGAACTGTACCGTGATTGATTCTTCTACCATTCCCTTCTTCCATCTGTTACACTGAAAGGTATACTGAAGCAGGTGGAAGTTATTATATGGTGAGCTGATACTTCCCCAACCATTCCTATACCACACTCATTATATTGGTGTGAGATTCTGCTTATCCTACAGGTATTCAGTTATTTCCAGTTTTTAACTTATATGCCCCTCTCGCTACATCAGTTCTAATCCAAAAGTGTAATGGAGACACGTCCAACGTGTTCTCCATCAGCGGGTGTGCTGCTAATTTCACCTGTTATGGCTAACAGTAAGCAGGCCAATCTCTGCACCTTCCCAAGCACCTTAGCAACCACCTTATTTCACCATACTGTAGCCCCTCATACTATCTTATGTCTTATTACAGTGGTGTATATCCAATACTTACTCCTGAGGTTTAGAACCCAGTTTTTACCATAGTCCCATCTAGTACTCATAAGAGCACCTTTTGACTTGGAACATGTATTCTTTGTATGAGGTTTCACATCCAGGTTATCCCTAGACAGTACCCTCTCTACTGGCAGAGATTCAGCGAGCAACTAGAGATTCCTCTAAGTGTAGTGGATTTGCTTCCTCGTAAATGGTACTACCGTAGTTCCTTGGGACTGATCCTTAGATCCTGTTTCCTAGAACAGTTTTCCACACTGTCTAGTGCACATTGTGCCATTGTTCCAAGAGTAACAGCACATTTGCCATATATTACTATGATTAAATCCTCTGCATATCGTTGGCAAAAGCAGCCTTTAGTGTTTAATTCTTCAATTAATTCATTCTCCACTAGGTTGAACAAGAGTGAGAACAAGATCACTCCTTGTGGACACTCCCTAGTGGTGTTCATCGCCACTTATCATTCTACATGGTGACTTCTACCTTTCCTCCACTTAGCATGGTCTTAATGCACCTGTATATGGCGATCTCAGTGCCATGCTCCTCTGCAGCTCTAACAATGGACCCGAAGGTCGTGTTGCTTAAAGTCCAGAAAAATGCAAGAGCTATTTTCTGAAAGTGTAGAGCTTTTTCCACCTTCCCGACAAGTTAGTGAAATGCTGTTTCACATGATTTACCTGTTTGATATGCATGTTGGTTTACACGTAGAGGAACCACGGTTAACCTCTTCTCCCTAACGTGCACATTACCTAGTTTTTCTAACGTCTTAATGTCTTTAGAAGAAAGGAGGACAGTCTGATCAGCCTCATAGCTTTGGTATGATCAGTTCTCCCTGGCTTCAGAATGAAAACAACATTTGTTGTCCTCCAAGCATTAGGAATGATTCCTACTGCTAGGCTGACCCTAAACAGTCTACACAGGAATCTAATTAAATACTCGTTTGCTTGTTGCAGTAGAGCTGGGAATATACTGACTGGGCCTAGTGTCTTGAACAGTTGAAACATTCTCACTGCTGACTGGATTTTTTTGAAATCAACATAGTCTCTGGCAGATTCACAGTTTTCCCTTCCATTACCTGAAAACCAGTGTCTCTCAGGGGCTGACTCCTGTCTATGTTATCTGCCAATTTATACTGAGGGAACTCAGTCTTGAGGAGCACTTCCAGTGTCTCATTTGCTGTCCTTGTATACTCACCATCTTCGTTCCTGGATTATTTGGTATTCTAGGAGGATTTTATGATGTGAAGCGCAAGTAGCTGTACCGTCCACGTCCGCAGATCGTGTTCTAGTGGCTAGCGTTGCTCCCTCTGGATCATGGCGTCCCGGTTCGATTCCCGGCCGTGTTGGGAATTTTCTCTGCCCGGGGACTCGGTGTTTGTGTTGTCGTCATCATTTCATCATCATTATCATCCGTGACAGTTGCTAAATTGGATTGTGTAAAAATTGGGACTTTGTAGGGGTTCCTTACATAACACGTCCAGGAAGACAGCTTCGCTTGCTTTCACAAGATTGTGTTTTACAAGGGCCTCCCTATTTTCCCATTGCTCCTTCTTCCTTGCAAGACTGAACAGTCTTCATACCTGCTTCAAAATGGTTCAAATGGCTCTGAGCACTATGGGACTTAACTTCTGAGTTCATCAGTACCCTAGAACTTAGAACTACTTAAACCTAACTAACCTAAGGACATCACACACATCCAAGCCCGAGGCAGGATTCAAACCTGCGACCGTAGCGATCGCGCGGTTCCAGAGTGTAGCGCCTAGAACCGCTCGGTCACCCCGGCCGGCATACTTGCTTCCTTTTGAAGTTCCAGATTATTGTTTCACCAACGTACATTTCTAATCTTGTATTTCTTGGCGACTGGGAAGTTTTCTAAATATGAGATCTTAATGTCAGATGTTTCTACGTATGCTATTTCCTCAAAATCTGCTTTGTACCTCATTGAAGTTCTCCCTTTGGATAAGCGGGAGTTTAGGTCCTTCCTATATGATTTCTAATTTGTTTTCATAGGATTCCTATAAGCCATAGTCTGTTTAATGTGCATTTCAACTTCAGCCTCAATATACGAAGGCGCGCTGAAAAACAGTGCCTTTGAATTTTTTATTTTGTTATCAATATCGGTTGAGGAAATATATGTCATGAATATTACTCAGTCGAGGTTCCTGCTCCGCTGAGGCAAGTTGCAACCCTGTGCCGCTAGAGGGCTTCGAATTATTGCGTGTAACATGGCAATGTGTGACGTAACTTTATTGGTATATTGCGAGACCCTCATAAAACTGAAAGCACTAATTCGAAGATTTCATCCACCCATGAAGCACCCTTTCCTTCAGCATGACAATACCAGAACACACACGAACGCTGTGACATCTGCAGCAATCCGACGCCTTGGGTTCACAGTCATCGACCATCTTGCGTACAATACTAATTTGGCCCCATCCAGTTTTTATGTGTTTCCAAAATTTAAACAACACTTTCGAGGACTCCACTTTTATAGTAATTAAGGCGTGCATGCAGAGGTGTTTTGGTGCTGTCAGCAAAGTCAAACATACTACAGTGACGGTACCATCAAACTGCTCTCTCACTGCAACAGATGTGTTCGTCACCAAGGTAACTATGAGGGGAAATAAATATGTAGACATGAAAAATAATGATGTACACGGACTAGTCACATTAACGTGACCACAGCATATGTTGGCCGGCCGGTGTGGCCGTGCGGTTCTAGGAGCTGCAGTTTGGAACCGCGTGACCGCTACGGTCGCAGGTTCGAATCCTGCCTCGGGCATGGATGTGTGTGATGTCCTTAGGTTAGTTGGGTTTAAGTAGTTCTAAGTTCTAGGGGACTGATGACCTCAGATGTTGAGTCCCATAGTGCTCAGAGCCATTTGAACCAGCATATGTTCGACTTCAAGGTGCCATAACCACTCAGACGGAAGGTGGCAGCACTAGCACTGGCGGGTATTTAAAGTGCGTCAGGCAGACGTGAGAAACAGTGCTGTCGTTGTCTTAATGCGGAAACGGAGCGATTTATCTGACGTCCTATAGGGCATGACCATCGGCTAAGGTCACGGGTGGAAGCATTTCCGAATCGGCTAAGTTTGTAAAGTGGTCGCATGCTCCTATTGTTAAAATATACCAGACACGGCAAAATGGTGCTATCCAAAACAGACGCTGAGGCAACTGCAGTGAATCGTGGGTCAACAGATGACGGGGGTAAAAAATGGCTGCAGAGATGTGAACAGGCAAAAAGACGTGCAACTGTCGAACAACTAGCCACCCAGACGAACCGCAGCGCTATCAACAGCATCTCCTCAACGTCAGTTCAGAGAATGTTGCTGCGTTTGTCCTCTGCATCAGGTTCCTGTTTCATGTATTCATGTTGTCTGTTCTATCACCTGAGGGCAGGCAACCCCACTTAAGAGGTGTCGAACGGGTTTCTTGCGCTCAGGTGCTAGGACAGGTCCGAGGCACCACTCATCTGAATGGGTGTGGAAGCCTCTGAAAGGTACGTTCTTAAACGTGCTGAACAAAGGTGCGTGGATGACGCCAAGGTTGTTGCCAAACTGAAGGCTCTTAAAGGGACCCTTTGACGTTTTATTCACGCATGTCAGCGGTGCACCCCACTGTAGGGCGCGAAACAGGAGGGCTGAAAGATGTTTCGGGTCATTTTCAAATTTCGTCAAACGTTTTTGGGCGATTCCTAGAGGTTTCACTCTGTATACCAGAGCAAATGTTGTGGTCGCGATTCGGTCCAAAGGTCAGACCACATTCAATGGTGGTGAGTCTCCAATATCCTTAGAGCGGGGTTGAATCGTCCGGGAGTGTCAGCAGTGTCGAACGTAGTCAAGAACGTCGTCCTGTTGCTCGTCGCACTGCGAACTGTTGTTTTCGACCGGGAAATGTGTAAGGATAGTTTACTGACGCCCTTTATGCCACCTTCTGAAGGCTTTCTGTGTCAGCTCCGAGCGGTGGTGTGACTGAAACGTTTTTCTCGGCCACCTACAAGAAAACGGCGTGTTTTCAACACTGGGTGTCGCAGTTCTGACCTCCATCGCAGAGACGTCAAAATAAGGGATGAAATGTGGATAAGAAGGGTTGTGACGACCTTTCCATAGTGTGACACTTCCGCGATGGCATTGGGCAGCATTGTGGTGAAATCTGGTGTCCATGTGACATCATTAACCCACCACCCACCTCACATCAACTTCTGAGCTGTAGCCTTTCTTTCGCCTGTGTCGACATCTTGCTGTTTATACAAGTAATGCAAAAGATTTAATTACTTCTACCATATCATAATTACAGAGAATAATTGTGTAGATCACTTACGAGGGCCACATTGAAATTAACGATAATAACTTTTTCCGAAGATAAATGTAATACATAAACCATGTGGTTCAATTATTTATGACTTTTTCATCATGGCCTCAATTTCTTTACATATATTTCAACCATCCTGTAAAACGTGAAATATTTTTTTACGACAGCACTTTGTGCCGTGTACCCGAGTACCAACTTCTGAATACTCTCTATCGTCTAGTAGATTCAGTTTCTTCTTATTTGTGAGTGGAAGGGTGCAGGAAGTTCACATACCATTCCATCTAGTTTCTTAGTGTCCTAACAAGCAGTCAGCGGTAATTTTGAACGGTGGTTTTCACAGCATTTATCGAATACTACATATCAGTAGTTGTATAGATCTTGCCATAGCAGACACTGTATTCCATCCATGATAAAGAAATGCAACAAGAATACAACCCCTGATATTTAACTCTTTTTCTATTTCCTTCTCTATCACAAGATTCCGTGGATTATACAGGCTTCCTCATTTGACATATCTGAAGACGGTCTCCTGCAATGATTCTTCTTAGAACTTCACGGTTTTCAGTGGATAAGGGTGGAACCAAGCACACTATATTAGAGTCGATCACTAGTAATTTAGATTTTCCGTGACTACTTCATACAGCATTTTCGAAAAATAGTGGTGCGCCAAAACGAGTATTTTGCTGTAATGTCGGTGCTTGTAATATGAATACTTATCCAATCGCATAATCTGTAATAGATACAACTGCCTTTAATCATTACGTTAAGACTCTTTCGTTACAGCGAAGTTTTTATTCGTATTGCACCAGTAAAGCATTTTTTATATTTTTATCACATGTGTCAGTACAAATCAAAAGAAAGAAATTATGGTACAAGTTACGTGAACATAACGCATATTCTAGATATGACAGACGTGAATATTTTGGCATTCTAGCAGTTCGTCGTTCTACACGTTAAAAAAGATCTATTTGTACCGACATCAATAATACGAATATGCTGGGAACAGCCATCGGCTGTATAAGTGAATGTCTAGAATGAAAATTTGTGCCGGAACGGGACGCGAACCCGAATTTCCCACTTTAAGCGCGCGGTCGCCTGTAACACTTCCGCTAGCCGTGCACGACTCACGGCTATAACCAAACTTCCATATGACGTCGTTCCTGCGTCACAACAGCTACTCGCACACGCATTATGTAACTCCCATACAAGGGAGGACATTTTTAACTGAAAATCGCTGCCTGGTGTTGGCTGATAAATGCGATACTGCAGTGCTTGTGTCGTTAAGAAGATCCATAAATGTTAGCAGGCTCGAAAGTGAATGCATGCGTAACATATATGCGTAGCATTCGGTTGTTAGATCACTTCAGTTCTCCTTGTGCACAGTTAGCGTGGATCACACCGGATAGTCAACGAAATTTTCACGTGTTGTTTTCTTCGTGGGTTTCTTAGTCACTGGTGTCTGCAGTACCTCTACTCACATCTACATCTACATATGTACGCCGCTAGCTACCAAGCGGTGTGAGGCGGAGGGCACAATTCGCGCCAACGTCACATTTCACCCACCCCCCACCCCCACCCCACCCCCTCTGTTTCACTCGCGGATCGCGCGGAGGAAAAACGACTGTCTGAACGCCTCAGTAAGAGCTCTAATTTCCCTTATCTTTGAATGGTGATCATTGCGCGATTTGAAAGTCGATGGTAATAATATATGCTCTACATCCTCGGTGAAGATCAGATTTCGGAATTTAGTGAGCAGCCCCTTCCGTTTAGCGCGCCGTCTATCTGCAAGTGTGTCCCACTTCAAACTTTCTATGAGATTTGTAACGCTCTTGCGATGGCTAAATGTACCAGTCACGAATCTTGCCGATCTTCTTTGGACCTTCTCAATCTCTTGAATCAGACCCAACTGGTAAGGGTCCCATACAGACAAACAATACTCTAAGACTGGACGAACTAACGTATCGTAAGCTATTTTCTTTGTTGAAGGACTGCATCGCTTCAGGATTCTATCAATGTACCGCAATCTAGAGTTTGCCTTACCCGTTACTTGTGTAATCTGATCATTCCATTTTAGATCATTTCGAATAGTCACACCGAGATACCTGACGGATGTTACCGCATCCAAAGACTGGGCATTTATTGTGTACTCGAACATTAATGGGGATTTTTGCCATGTTATACACAGTAGGTTACACTTACTAATATTGAGAGATAACTGCCAGTCATTATACCACGCATTTATTTTCTGTAAATCCTCATTGATTTGTTCACAACTATCGTGTGATACTACTTTCCTGTAGATTACAGCATCATCGACAAACAGTCTAATGCCGCTGTCAAAACCATCAACCAGATCGTTTATGTAAATTGTAAAACGCAGCGGACCTATTACGCTGCCCTGGGGCACACCTGAAGTTACGCTTGTTTCTGTTGAAGTCAACCCGTTCAGGACGACATACTGCTCCCTGTCTGTTAGAAAACTTTCTATCCAACCGCGTATGTCATCGGATAGACCGTAAGCGCGCACTTTTTGGAGCAAGCGACAGTGCGGAACTGAGTCGAACGCCTTTCGAAAGTCGAGAAATATGGCATCAACCTGGGAGCCGGTATCTAGAGCCTGTTGTATATCATGCACAAAGAGGGCCAGCTGTGTCTCAAATGAACGCTGTTTCCTAAAACCGTGCTGGTTTCTGCAGATGAGCTTCTCAGAGTCTAGAAAGGTCATTATGTCTGAACACAAAATATGTTCCATGATTCTACAACAAATCGATGTCAGTGAAATTGGCCGGCAATTATGTGCATTCAATTTTCTACCCTTTTTATAGATTGCTATCACCTGGGCCTTCTTCCAGTCCCGTGGGACTTTCTGCTGTTCAATGATCTCTGATAGATGATGGATAAGAATGGTGCTATATTTGTAGTATAGTCAACATATAATCTTACGGGGATACTGTCTGGGCCAGATGCCTTCCTGGCGTCTAAGGATCTTAACTGTTTTACAATCCCAGATACACTAAACACTATGTCAGCCATCCTTGCGTTTGCTCGATAATTGAAAGGGGGGATGGTGCTGCAGTCCTCTACCGTAAACTAGTTTTTGAAAGCTAGGTTTAGAATTTCGGCCTTCTGTTTATCATCATCAGTCACATTAACCATACTGTCAGCAAGAGAGACGTACACTCTTTGACATAAAACTTGACCGGCGGCCGGCCGCTTCAGAGGCTAAGTCCGCGCCGATCGCGACATGGGACAATAAAACTGGCCAACTCGCTAATTCTCTAAGTCCGGTCGTCTGCACAATCTGGCAACACTGCAGACTGCGGCACTTCCTGGAGGAAAACTTGTCCCATGATGGAGAAACTATAGGCTGATTGCACCTGTGGTCTAGCGGTAGCGTGCGTTGTTTCTGTTCATAATGTCAGTGGATCGAGAGCAGCTGGCATAAAATATTTTTATAGCCTCTTCTGCCTGAATACTGAACACGTGAATGTAATAGTAGCGCAGATTCAATCTATTTCGCTTTCTGACACACCGATATCAAAATTTTGTCCAGTAACCATTTTGCGGCAGATTTCCTGCAGACTGTCCTCCTCTGGACGCCGTAATCGGCAAAGCTCCGGGATCCATTTGCTGGCTACTGGCAGCGGCCGTGGCGACAGCAGCGGCGCTGCACTCCCCCGTTCTTTATCGAAAGCGCCTGCTACCGCTCATCGCTTTTGATGATTTAAAACGCTTTATTATTAAATGTAGCTCCACAGAAAATTTCTACGATTTCCATTCACGCTCAAAAGCAACGGAGACAGACGCCCTGATTAGTAGGCGGGTATTATATTACATTAATCGGCAAGAGCTGAGTATGGCCCGAAATTAATTTTATAGACTGGGACGAAATTAAACCACCTCACTACATTCGATGAATTTATAAATGCTTCATACCTCGTTTCTTTTCCTTTCAAACTCAATTATTTGTGCAACTTTTGGTCAATGTTTGGATGTTTTCGTCAAGCCAGAGTGAGCGTCTGTGGTGTAAAGTGTATTACAGTTCTTGTTTCATTTCTTATGGTGAGTCTATGCGATAAACTGTGTGAATACCTTGCAATGCATGCTCTGTAGCAGTGCAGGAACACTGCACATTTGGAGTTCCATGTATGGGTTCATGAAGTATTTATTGTTGATCGGAAGTGATAGTTAAGGTCATCAGATTTAAACCAGAAAAATTTGTCGTTTTGAAGGTTTCAGAGAAAGGAAAGGAATTGCTAACGCCGGTGTTAGAAAACGTCTACAGTTAAATGCTATTGCAAAAATTTAGAAGAAGGGAACTATATTAATGAACATGTGCACTTCATAAACAACCTTCTGACATGTTAGACCTATATGACGAACAAAGCTCAAATTTATATCGTTGAAAGTCGGTTTGAATCTTTTCAGGACCTATTTTACAGTGAAGCACCTTGGAATTTGCAAAGCAGAAGTCCATGATATTAACTTAATTTACTAAGTCGAAATCGGACGAAGGTTCATGTTTAAAGGCATTCTTCAGATTTCGCATAAGAAATTTTTACTAGCAGTTTGCAACTCCATTAATTAAAATGGAAAGTAAAAGGTTGTAGTCAGCGGCTTCTACCGTGATTCGAACTGCTATGTCTTATAGTACAAGCACTGCAAAGCACAAGGGAACCTCTGAACTAACGACACACTGGCGGCCAGAGGCGGACTATAGTCACTGCGATGTTGCCTGAGCCTCAAAACGCAACCTTAAACACACAGAGGAGGTGGAGATTACTGTTTTAACGTCCCGTCGACAACGATGTCATTAGAGACGGAGCACAAGCTCGGATTAGGGAAGGATGGGGAAGGAAATCGGCCGTGCCCTTCCTAAGGAACCATCCCGGCATTTGCCTGAAGCGATTTAGGGAAATCATTGAAAACCTAAATCAGGATGGCCGGGTGCGGGATTGCACCGTCGTCCTCCCGAATGCACACACAAACAGGTGTTACTTATGTGAAGAACGCCGTTCTTGGAGTCCAGAAATTAAATATACTTTCTAATTGTGTCATCTTGCAGTCGATTATATCGTACGAGTCTTCGATGTGGGAAACGAATGTCAAGTGAATTTAGCGAGGTAACGCCGACCTACACCCGGAAGTAAATGCACTATCAGAGTGTTGACAAATACTTGATACGATGCTGCCATTTCTCGGCTCTCTGACGAGGCAGCTCTTCAGCGAAATGCTTGCCGTGATTCTCCGATACGGTTCTTCAGAGTGGAGACGCGCGCGCACGTTTGGTTTTTATGCGGCGTTCTCCCCTGATGGTTTCTGACGTCGCCTTGTGGGCTATGGATACATATGAGACACTCAATTATCATTAATCCAGAATGATACAAGTTTCAGCTTCCGGCGTGGAAGAAGGCTGTTGACGCCGACATTATATCATTTCAACGTAGGGAAAGCAAAACGGATCATTCAATGTTTCTCATTCAACATAAAGCATGTGAGATAAATTTCCGTAACGTTCATAATCATCTAAAAATACAAACGAAGTAAAAATACACCGGAAGCTTATTCGAATTGAATATAATGTAAGATACCAAACGCTTTGCACCTCGATGTCGAATTTGTCCACTTGCAATCTTTTGCAGCATACACATAGAATGTCATGATTACCACGAGAATGAAGAAATATGTTGGTAAGGATGGAAGCAAGAAAGGACGCAGTCAACAAATATTCTATTCCTCATGGCATACATTTCATTTGACACGTAAGAAGAGGTAAAGCGGGAATTTACTTTCGTTAACACGAAAGACATGCCGCACATATTGATAACGAGGAAGTCTGCGTCTTCATACGTTTCCTTAGCAAATATCAACTTTAAATTGCATAACGCAAACATTTTTAACAGACACGAATTCCTACCCAGCATCTATTGTCCCTGTTAACGAACGACGAGAGATGTTAAATATTGCTTCTTCACAAGTAACTTACTTGAAATGCCGTGAGGTAAAGCTGTGTGTTGGACACGGATTCGAACCCGGAACCTAATCGGATTGCTATCGAAGCACAGTCAAATGTGACATATCGGAATTTTGCGGCAGTAGCTAGATGTTTTAACTGAAATGACGAGACGAAACATTAATTTTTTCCTTCCCAGGACTCCAACCCGGCACCTATCGCTGTTATATTCTAGAGAAAACGAACGTTAAATATGGGTTTGTTGCACCAGCAGTGACATGTGAGCATGTTTGAACTGAAATAATATGACGAAGAGTTCAGCGCTCACTGGGAATAGAGCCCCACACATATCGTTGTTGACTACACACAAAGATAAGTCAGCTACCGAATTGTTCTCCACCAGCTGCTCAGAATAGCATCTTGAACGTACAGTCATCTCGCAAATAGTTCTGTGTCTCACTGGGAGTTAAAAACGTCAGATATCGTTAGTGTTGACAGCGAATGAAAATACATTAAAAATCAAAATTATTATCCACCAGCAGATAGGTGTTCTCATGATACAGCTTGATAATACATAATTAAATCTTTAGTGCCGGCCAGGATTCGATCCCATTCACACGTAATATGTGAAGGTGTTGAGGAATCTACAAATTGTAGCCGAGCTGTATTGCCACGAAGGGATCAAATTCCGCGTTAAGGGCGGTCTGAGTTGCATTCCCAGTTCAGAACCAATTTTATCGACATACAGAAGCTCAAATAAAAGATGGAATAAGTGTCCTGTGACCATACATAGCGTTTGTGTCGTCACTTGAAATAAATAACTAGTATAAGAAAGGTTACTGGTGATAGAGTTTCTACATGTCGCCACTCCAGACTTTATTGTGGTTCAACCTACCGTCTACTTGGTAAAGAAGGAATATTATCTTTAATGTGAATTTTCAGACCACGCAGCCATTATATCTCCTTCACTTGGTGTAGCCAGGAGAGAATGGAATCTGTCTCTCCCTATCTAAAATCATTGACAGAAGTGGGAATCGAACCCAGACCATAGGTATAACAACCTACCATCCGTCCAACAGACCACGAAATCCCCTTCTCTGCGAGTAATTTTTCTATCGTAACGCAGTTGCGCCACACTGGATGAGAATTCTGACACACAGGCTCCCTGTAGTAATTTGCAGCATGTTCAGTAAATTCATTTACCTGGTTGACCGAATCACCATGAACTAGCTGCCTCGGCTACCCAGTGCATACATTCGACTATTTTGTAATCACAGAAATAAAATCACGTAACTGCCACCTACACACAACTGCCAACAGTGTAGGATGCAGAAGTTTAAATAGGAAGTGTTCCTTTCCACTTGAGCTATTCTATTGCGCTATCTGTTACTAGAAAACGTCGCTCAGACCAAAAGAAAAGCTGTAACTGTTTGTCTCTCAGAAGTCAAGACCTGGCCATATGCATAATCTCACAGTGCTGTGGAATCCAAAAGTTCTGGAGGAATAGTTGCCGAGCTCTGGAGCTGTTGTAGCTACGTGTCAGCTTGTAGCATAGATAAGATGTCGCGAGTTCGAATACATTCAGTGCCACATTTAATAAAACGCAATTCTGCTCTCTGCTGAAGTTATCAATCTAATGGAACTTTGAACTTAATTCCCTTCACTTCTCAACCCAAAGTAGTCGCATGTGGAAAAAGGACTAACTACTGTGACATTTTGTTCTGTTCAGGTTTAATAGACAGCAGGCAGCAGATGCATCTCGAAGATGTGTAGGGAGAGCGCATCGTGCCATAATATGTCAGAAAAGTATTTTCTACATTAGCTGTCGTGTGGTAGTGATATTTTATTCTTCTTCAAACTTTGACAGCTTTAACTCAGAACAAGTTTTCTACATGCATGTAATCAATAAACTGCATGTGCATTGTCAGACTGTCATAGGTAACATCAGAGAATTCGCATATATCGTTGATGATTAATTTCTCTCTCATGTTTACTATTGTTTTAACAACACTAAAGGAAACCTTACGAAAATTGTGCACTGTATTATAAGAAATGAAATAAAACTAACCATGATAACCTTACGACGAAAGTATCTGTACACAAGCATGCCTCTATCGACACGAATTAGTAAAATACTACTCACTTAGATTTTGATTGGGTCTGTGTTTAATTGGTATGCTGTGTCATACTCAAGAGGTATGCAAATGTGGCATTTCATAAATATAGTTACGTATTCCTAGAAACCCAAAATTCGCTTGTCAGCAGCGGAAAGAGGCGTTACCTGTTGTGCAGCATTGTAAGTTTTTCAACATTGCACTATGAGCTGAAAGCGTTTTCTTGCGATTTCCTTATTGATGTTTGAGCTGACTGCTTGTAGCTCTTTCACAGAAGGGATGAAAACGTTACAGTCAGTGAGACTAGAACTGCGAACCGTAACAGACGCTGTTTCACACGTCAGCACGTTACCACAGAGCTGGCGAGGAGGTACGGGTCTCAGCTTCCTATTTCGAAGGCAATAGTAACTAGAACTCGTAAACCGCTATTTAAAGGTCGAGATCAGTTGCGATTTCCACCTTCAACGACTTTCCTGGGCTGAAAACCGTAAATTTTCAATCTTTTGTTACCCTTCAAGCGATAATAACTCAGATTATTCAATGGAAATGACAGGTAAAATCAAGTGAACTTTGAGGCTTAATTCCGTGCACACCAGGAAGTAACTCGTCGATCACAGAGTTGCCAAACATACGTTGCCTTGTTGCCAAATCTCAGTTACAGTACCAGCAGGAAGAAGACGAACCGATGTGATCCTACAGCGGTCTGGGAAGTGACCATAGCTGGTGTCTCCAAGTCGCGGCTGCTACGGCCTGGAATACGTAATGCGTCTGATTCGCTTTCTGTAACTAGGTTTAGGGACTAGAGCGTAGTTACTAATAATACTCAGAACTGACTGCAAACTGAGCATCATAAATCAGTAACTCTCATTGTTGTTTTTATATTTCTTTCGTAAGTGTACTCAAAACTAAGAAAGTCATTCACAGGCGTTTTCGTGCCTCGCCGATAGTCGAGCACAACAAACAAATAATAAAAAAAAGAATGTGTGTGTGTGTGTGTGTGGGAGAGAGACAGAGAGAGAGAGAGAGAGAGAGAGGGAGGGAAATAAAAAGCAATGAGAGAGAGTGTAAAAAATTGTTGTAAAGAAATTGAATCATGGTATTTAAAGAACATTTTCATTAAAATGACACGTTCCACACCATTACGAAATGTCGTATTCATGATCTATTGAACAAGAGGTAATCTAATGTAATCTAATCTAATCTAATCTAATCACATCATATTGATGATTAGCCATGAAGAGTCATGAATTACCGAAAGTTTTGCCAATACCAGTAACCAAATCTAAACTTGAAAATAAAAGACGACAATTTTTGTAATAAACCGTGACTCCTATCAAGACCCTTTCGTCCCTGTTATCTAACCACGAAAGATGTCTGATATACCTCCATTCTGAAGTAACAAAGTGTGCATGCATTTAAAGATGAAGTGCATGATGTGAAGTTCTGTGACGGAGATACGAACCCAACACGTAATCCGATTGTTAACTAAGAAAAATCAAATGTTACGTATCGGTTTTTCTTACGAGCCGCTAGGTGTCTGAATCTAAAATAAGGATACAAACTTTTGTGCCTAAGCGACAATCGAACTGCACACCTACCGTGCATCCACGAATATAGCGTAAGTATCAGTTGCTTACTCATGAACAGTAAGATGTGTGCGTGTTTGACCAGAAATAACGACACCTGTTGCGATTGTTGGCAACACATGAACAGACATTGAAATTGCGCGTTAATTTTCACTAGCAGGTCGGTGTGCACTTGATAAAGCTAGAAATGAAATTATAAATATTTTTGTACTGGATCAGGTTTCAGACCCACATACTTACCTTTGGAGACCTAGAGAAGATTGCAGTCTTGGGAAAAGGAACGAAATGACTGAACTATACTGTTCCGAGAGATTCAGATCCTCGAAAGAGGAGATACGAATTCGAATCACAGTCCAGCACCAAATTTTTAAACGTCTCTAGTTCAATCAAGTACAAGTAAAATAAGAGCCCTGTCCCTTTAAATGGCTATCGGTTCATTAAATAAAATAAAATTTGCTAATGTAAGTAAGCTTACTGGCGACTGTATTTCTGTTTACCATGATTTCCGCTGTGTCATTTCCCAACGTAAACCGTCTCTGCCCAGTCGGTAATGAAGGAACGTGATGTTTAATGCGGATTCTGGATTATAACGTCTTTCTCTTGAGGTTACCAGAGGTAAAATAAATATGTTTGTGCCTCTTGAAAGTAAATGCCTGAACCCACGCATTGCACCTGTGATAGCTCGTTCCACCAGACCATTGTGGTCACATTACCTAGCCCCAGGAGTGTGCTGTAACGGATGATGTGCTTAGCTTACAAAATTAGTCACGGTGGAAAAAATGTGAGTCTATTAAATGGTCAAGTAGAAGCAAGCCTCTGACGCAGAGATTATGCTATTCTCATGTCAGCAGGATGTAAAGACTCTTCTAGGCATCATAGGCAGGATGTGAAGCCATTTTGATTTTTCACAAATTCAGCAAATTTCTTAGTTCGCGAAAATCCGCTGTGAAGTGTGAAGTTGCCGGATAATTCGATTATTACTGTTATTATTAATATCATTTTAATTATACCGCTGCTGGAACTCAAGTGCTTGAACATCATTTAATGCCTTTTGGTCACTATAGAAGTAGTTTCCCATGAACAGTTTCTTTCCCTGTCTACGGAATCCTTTTCATGTTAATATCAAACACCAGCAATTAGTCGTAGATTACATTAAAACTAAAGTAATTGACGAAGACGTTACGTGGTAACAAAATCGCACTGCCTTTCTTCATTTACTTTCGCCTAGAAATGGCTATCGAGTACTGACAAACCAAAAGGCAAGTGATCTTACTGCCTTCCGATATACGTTGCTGTTAGTTCTTCCACATGATGTGGTCGACATGACCTGTTTCAAGTAGTGTATGACAGACAGTGTTTTAGAAAATCTATTGTTTCCCTTTGCAATAAACAGAAGTATTTTCATTCTAAGCTGTCCAAGTACAAAATTTTCGCAATATTAGTTCAAATTTAATATTCGCTTCTATAATGTAGGAAAGTATTTCGCAGTCGCAAACTCGCATCCGAAACGTTGACCTTACACTTAGTCGCTGACCATAAAGTCTAGCTCAGAGTGACACCAGTTTAAATATCCTAATGTAGCGAAGACTGTTTGCCAGTGCTCTTTCTCACCGGAAAATACGCAATTCACTCATTTGGCTCCATAACTACACTGTAACAGTAATTTCTGTGTGAAATTTGTCAGTAAGCTTTCGCCTTCCAACCGGCAAAATACGGAAGAGTACGGCCGGTAAACAATTCACAAACCACGATTTAGTGCCGATAAGACGATTTCTTTAAACATTGTCGAAGCTGAGGGAATTTAGTTTCTGCTTAAATTGTCTTAAGCAGCAACGTTCACAGATATCTCAAATAGGGAAAATCTGAATATCCAGGTACGAAAGTTGTAAAACAAACTTCCCACAGTTTGTGTCAGGTTGATCTTTTCGTCTGATAACACTGCTTAAGTCTAAGAGGTATCACAAGTAGTATCCCTGTAGCTGTGGGAATCATTGGTTGAAAACGAGTTTAACACCAATGGGTACAGGGCTGCTAAATTTTCAAAATTATTATCAACCTAAGTCTGAGTCCATCCATAAACTGAGGCATATTTATAATATTGAAGCTAGACTGTGTATCCTTGTCTTTCTTGAGTGGTCATTGGAAGGCGTTTACACAGACGTATACAATACTATGAATACTTCGAACGGTATGGTTAACGTTGCTCTCTTAAAAAATACATTTTGTTTTAAATTCTTCTGGGTCTTAAGCGTACAATATGTGTTGTAGATACAGTCTCAGACCAAAAAATTGACCGCCGAGTCGTTCACGTAAGGTGGACAATACAGTCATGCTCCTCTCAGAATTCTATGTCTGGCAATATGCTCGATCTGGCAACATGTAGACTGCGGCACTTCCCAGAGGAAGTCTTGACTCCAGTCTTAGTACATTACTCTTGACTACGACCGTAGTCGTGAGGTAAAACGCGAGACCAGCTAATATGATATTGTAGATTCGCTTGTATTACACTCATAGCTTCAGCACCGAGAGGAAAGGGGCGATAAAAATTTTGTCGATATGTGCTTTCGGTCGCCAGACGTCAAATTAGCTGGTCTCGCGTTTTACCTCAAGACTACGGTCGTGTTCCAGCAGCGGTATGAATAAAATGATATTAATAATAACAGTAATAATCGAATTATCCGGCAACTTCACACTTCACAGTGGATTTTCTAGAACTACGAAATTTGCTGAATTTGTGAAAAATCAAAATGGCTTCACATCCAGCCTATGATGCCTAGAAGAGTCTTTACATCCTGCTGACATGAGAATAGCATAATCTCTGCGTCAGAAGCTTGCTTCTACTTGACCATTTAATAGACTCGCATTTTTTCCACCGTGACTAATTTTGTAAGCTAAGCACATCATCCGTTACAGCACACTCCTGGGGCTGGGTAATGTGACCACAATGGTCTGGTGGAACGAGCTATCACAGGTGCAATGCGTGGGTTCAGGCATTTACTTTTAAGAGGCACAAACATATTTATTTTACCTCTGGTAACCTCAAGAGAAAGACGTTATAATCCAGAATCCGCCTTAAACATCACGTTCCTTCATTACCGACTGGGCAGAGACGGTTTACGTTGGGAAATGACACAGCGGAAATCATGGTAAACAGAAATACAGTCGCCAGTAAGCTTACTTACATTAGCAAATTTTATTTTATTTGATGAACCGATAGCCATTTAAAGGGACAGGGCTCTTATTTTACTTGTACTTGATTGAACTAGAGACGTTTAAAAATTTGGTGCTGGACTGTGATTCGAATTCGTATCTCCTCTTTCGAGGATCTGAATCTCTCGGAACAGTATAGTTCAGTCACTTCGTTCCTTTTCCCAAGACTGCAATCTTCTCTAGGTCTCCAAAGGTAAGTATGTGGGTCTGAAACCTGATCCAGTACAAAAATATTTATAATTTCATTTCTAGCTTTATCAAGTGCACACCGACCTGCTAGTGAAAATTAACGCGCAATTTCAATGTCTGTTCATGTGTTGCCAACAATCGCAACAGGTGTCGTTATTTCTGGTCAAACACGCACACATCTTACTGTTCATGAGTAAGCAACTGATACTTACGCTATATTCGTGGATGCACGGTAGGTGTGCAGTTCGATTGTCGCTTAGGCACAAAAGTTTGTATCCTTATTTTTGATTCAGACACCTAGCGGCTCGTAAGAAAAACCGATACGTAACATTTGATTTTTCTTAGTTAACAATCGGATTACGTGTTGGGTTCGTATCTCCGTCACAGAACTTCACATCATGCACTTCATCTTTAAATGCATGCACACTTTGTTACTTCAGAATGGAGGTATATCAGACATCTTTCGTGGTTAGATAACAGGGACGAAAGGGTCTTGATAGGAGTCACGGTTTATTACAAAAATTGTCGTCTTTTATTTTCAAGTTTAGATTTGGTTACTGGTATTGGCAAAACTTTCGGTAATTCATGACTCTTTATGGCTAATCATCAATATGATGTGATTAGATTAGATTAGATTAGATTACCTCTTGTTCAATAGATCATGAATACGACATTTCGCAATGATGTGGAACGTGTCATTTTAATGAAAATGTTCTTTAAATACCATGATTCAATTTCTTTACAACAATTTTTTACACTCTCTCTCATTGCTTTTTATTTCCCTCCCTCTCTCTCTCTCTCTCTCTCTCTCTCTCTCCCACACACACACACACACACGCACACACAAACACACACACACACATTCTTTTTTTTATTATTTGTTTGTTGTGCTCGACTATCGGCGAGGCACGAAAACGCCTGTGAATGACTTTCTTAGTTTTGAGTACACTTACGAAAGAAATATAAAAACAACAATGAGAGTTACTGATTTATGATGCTCAGTTTGCAGTCAGTTCTGAGTATTATTAGTAACTACGCTCCAGGCCCTAAACCTAGTTACAGAAAGCGAATCAGACGCATTACGTATTCCAGGCCGTAGCAGCCGCGACTTGGAGACACCAGCTATGGTCACTTCCCAGACCGCTGTAGGATCACATCGGTTCGTCTTCTTCCTGCTGGTACTGTAACTGAGATTTGGCAACAAGGCAACGTATGTTTGGCAACTCTGTGATCGACGAGTTACTTCCTGGTGTGCACGGAATTAAGCCTCAAAGTTCACTTGATTTTACCTGTCATTTCCATTGAATAATCTGAGTTATTATCGCTTGAAGGGTAACAAAAGATTGAAAATTTACGGTTTTCAGCCCAGGAAAGTCGTTGAAGGTGGAAATCGCAACTGATCTCGACCTTTAAATAGCGGTTTACGAGTTCTAGTTACTATTGCCTTCGAAATAGGAAGCTGAGACCCGTACCTCCTCGCCAGCTCTGTGGTAACGTGCTGACGTGTGAAACAGCGTCTGTTACGGTTCGCAGTTCTAGTCTCACTGACTGTAACGTTTTCATCCCTTCTGTGAAAGAGCTACAAGCAGTCAGCTCAAACATCAATAAGGAAATCGCAAGAAAACGCTTTCAGCTCATAGTGCAATGTTGAAAAACTTACAATGCTGCACAACAGGTAACGCCTCTTTCCGCTGCTGACAAGCGAATTTTGGGTTTCTAGGAATACGTAACTATATTTATGAAATGCCACATTTGCATACCTCTTGAGTATGACACAGCATACCAATTAAACACAGACCCAATCAAAATCTAAGTGAGTAGTATTTTACTAATTCGTGTCGATAGAGGCATGCTTGTGTACAGATACTTTCGTCGTAAGGTTATCATGGTTAGTTTTATTTCATTTCTTATAATACAGTGCACAATTTTCGTAAGGTTTCCTTTAGTGTTGTTAAAACAATAGTAAACATGAGAGAGAAATTAATCATCAACGATATATGCGAATTCTCTGATGTTACCTATGACAGTCTGACAATGCACATGCAGTTTATTGATTACATGCATGTAGAAAACTTGTTCTGAGTTAAAGCTGTCAAAGTTTGAAGAAGAATAAAATATCACTACCACACGACAGCTAATGTAGAAAATACTTTTCTGACATATTATGGCACGATGCGCTCTCCCTACACATCTTCGAGATGCATCTGCTGCCTGCTGTCTATTAAACCTGAACAGAACAAAATGTCACAGTAGTTAGTTCTTTTTCCACATGCGACTACTTTGGGTTGAGAAGTGAAGGGAATTAAGTTCAAAGTTCCATTAGATTGATAACTTCAGCAGAGAGCAGAATTGCGTTTTATTAAATGTGGCACTGAATGTATTCGAACTCGCGACATCTTATCTATGCTACAAGCTGACACGTAGCTACAACAGCTCCAGAGCTCGGCAACTATTCCTCCAGAACTTTTGGATTCCACAGCACTGTGAGATTATGCATATGGCCAGGTCTTGACTTCTGAGAGACAAACAGTTACAGCTTTTCTTTTGGTCTGAGCGACGTTTTCTAGTAACAGATAGCGCAATAGAATAGCTCAAGTGGAAAGGAACACTTCCTATTTAAACTTCTGCATCCTACACTGTTGGCAGTTGTGTGTAGGTGGCAGTTACGTGATTTTATTTCTGTGATTACAAAATAGTCGAATGTATGCACTGGGTAGCCGAGGCAGCTAGTTCATGGTGATTCGGTCAACCAGGTAAATGAATTTACTGAACATGCTGCAAATTACTACAGGGAGCCTGTGTGTCAGAATTCTCATCCAGTGTGGCGCAACTGCGTTACGATAGAAAAATGACTCGCAGAGAAGGGGATTTCGTGGTCTGTTGGACGGATGGTAGGTTGTTATACCTATGGTCTGGGTTCGATTCCCACTTCTGTCAATGATTTTAGATAGGGAGAGACAGATTCCATTCTCTCTTGGCTACACCAAGTGAAGGAGATATAATGGCTGCGTGGTCTGAAAATTCACATTAAAGATAATATTCCTTCTTTACCAAGTAGACGGTAGGTTGAACCACAATAAAGTCTGGAGTGGCGACATGTAGAAACTCTATCACCAGTAACCTTTCTTATACTAGTTATTTATTTCAAGTGACGACACAAACGCTATGTATGGTCACAGGACACTTATTCCATCTTTTATTTGAGCTTCTGTATGTCGATAAAATTGGTTCTGAACTGGGAATGCAACTCAGACCGCCCTTAACGCGGAATTTGATCCCTTCGTGGCAATACAGCTCGGCTACAATTTGTTGTTTGTCCAAAACTGCAGATTCCTCAACACCTTCACATATTACGTGTGAATGGGATCGAATCCTGGCCGGCACTAAAGATTTAATTATGTATTATCAAGCTGTATCATGAGAACACCTATCTGCTGGTGGATAATAATTTTGATTTTTAATGTATTTTCATTCGCTGTCAACACTAACGATATCTGACGTTTTTAACTCCCAGTGAGACACAGAACTATTTGCGAGATGACTGTACGTTCAAGATGCTATTCTGAGCAGCTGGTGGAGAACAATTCGGTAGCTGACTTATCTTTGTGTGTAGTCAACAACGATATGTGTGGGGCTCTATTCCCAGTGAGCGCTGAACTCTTCGTCATATTATTTCAATTCAAACATGCTCACATGTCACTCCTGGTGCAACAAACCTATATTTAACGTTCGTTTTCTCTAGAATATAACAGCGATAGGTGCCGGGTTGGAGTCCTGGGAAGGAAAAAATTAATGTTTCGTCTCGTCATTTCAGTTAAAACATCTAGCTACTGCCGCAAAATTCCGATATGTCACATTTGACTGTGCTTCGATAGCAATCCGATTAGGTTCCGGGTTCGAATCCGTGTCCAACACACAGCTTTACCTCACGGCATTTCAAGTAAGTTACTTGTGAAGAAGCAATATTTAACATCTCTCGTCGTTCGTTAACAGGGACAATAGATGCTGGGTAGGAATTCGCGTCTGTTAAAAATGTTTGCGTTATGCAATTTAAAGTTGATATTTGCTAACTGATACTGTCTAAAATCGAGGTATATCACTCTCTGTATGCCTAATCAGGAATGACTGTTAGTGTCCGTCAGTCACGAAATCTTTGCTTAGTCTGCATGAGCTGGGTTTGAATCCAAATGCAGAACAAGACGGTTCGTCGTGTCATTTAATGTTAATACATATTCTCAACTAGCTGCTTGTGAATAACTTAAATTTTTAATGTCATTTTGTGTTAAATAGTTCAAATGGTTCAAATGGCTCTGAGCACTATGGGACTTAACTTCTAAGGTCATCAGTCCCCTAGAACTTAGAACTACTTAAACCTAACTAACCTAAGGACATCACACAACACCCAGCCATCACGAGGCAGAGAAAATCCCTGATCCCGCCGGGAATCGAACCCGGGAACCCGGGCGCGGGTAGCGAGAACGCTACCGCACGACCACGAGCTGCGGGCACATCAATAATAACCTCGTGTATTGCTTCAGTGACTGTTACCGTCTTGTTTGACACCGAGATGATGTAAACAACACAAATTCGGGTCCCTGACAGATAATTCTAGTCTCTTCAGGGACTTAGGCTTGTTTGGTTGTTGTTGTAGATTGGCATTCGCGAAGAATACTACTGTCGCAAATCCTGAGAGGTTTTCGAAACACATACGATACGGAGGGCTAAGAATAGTCTCTCAGTTTTGACCTTTAGAATAGTAGTTGCCGCGCGGTGTGGCCGCGCGGTCGAGTGCGACGTGTCACAGATTTCACGGCCGCTTCTGCCGGAGGTTCGGGTCCTCCCCCGGGCATGAATGTGTGTGTTGTCCTTCGAATAAGTTAAAGTTAGTGTAAGTAGTTTCTACGTCTAGGGACTGTTGACCCTAGCAGTTTGGTCCTTTAGTCATTAGAACTTAAAAAAGAGCACTAGCGGAAGGAATTGATAAGATCAAGCTTCTGCAGAACAACTGGAACTAATGAAAAAAAAAAGCAGCTATGGTTACACAATTTGAGCACTTTACTGCAGCAGTGCCTTGTTCGCACAGTAGTAAATACTGCCCTTACCATAATCGTAGCTGACGTATACAGCTCCCAATGTGAAACATGAAGAGTACGACCACCTTTCGCATGAAGCGACCATTTTGAACTGAAATACGTTTCCTAACTCAAAACCACTCCTTCTGTGATAATTATTGACAATATTTGATCGAGATGACAAGAAAATATTAAATGGATGTAGCAGATACAATGTAGCCCCACAACCGCAAATCATTCTCATACTAACACAGTTGCCAACAAAGGTGTACGACGTTGTGAGTCCTTGACTACGTTAGTGGCAAGAAGATTCCGTTTCCTTAGCAGGAATTCTTCACGAACGGATGCGGATGCATTGCAGTCCGAATGACAGGTATGGCGGTATGCCTACATGTCTAAAAAGAGCAGAAAACCTAATTGTTAACCCTTTGAGTAATATTCCCACGTCTGTGACTCGTATCATGGTTAAAGCCCATGTATTACCACTGTTCGTGCTTACCTACATCATCAAATAACAGCAGAAACGGAGAGAAATACTTTCGGAGTATACGCCTTGATATTTGAATTCATTTTTTGGATGTAGCAGATTTTATTTTTCAATAAAGCTATTGTTTCTATTTCCAGACAACATTTCATATCCTTCTTACTTCTGCGCAGCAGTTATTTTGCTGCCCACATGGGAAACCACGCCTACGACTACCACCGTCTCATTTCCTGACCTAATACATTCTGCATAGCCTTACGTAATTTTACTGCTCCTCATTACCCTTTTATTAAAGGCTATACATCAAGGAAAGAGAAATAACATCTACATGCAATGTTTACCGTGATGCAATCAAAAAATTGTGCTTATAAAAGTGCTCAGAACCGCTGAACGAGCCTTTCAATTTGCAGCACACTCCAGACCGAGTGAAACAAAATAATATTAAGAGGAGCAAGTTGACCATAGCGAGCGTCCGGAGGGTTTGATGTAGTGCCGTGAAGTTGGACCAGTTTCAATCGAATTTAGTTCCTGATAGAACAAAATGTGATCTTGATACAAAAGCATCAGTGTACTCATATGGGAGCTCCTTCCGACGTGTAATTGATAGAATACCTGGTCACGTTAGGTAACGTTTCGCTTGCGACCATCACTGATTTTAATTTCAGCCCATTCCTTGATGACGCACATTTTTTCATTGTTTCCGGCCTCAGATAATTCCTAAAGCGTTATATCGTGTGTTAGTCACACCGTAAGTTAGACACCCATAAAGCTCTGGCTTGCTTTAGAGCATCAAATTGAGCAGCGATTCGAAAATACAAAAGACCACTTCTGAAGAAGGGCCTGCTGGCAGCAGCACTGTGGGCAGTATCAATGCCCATGTTTTACGTCACAAGATACAGAAGTGATTTATATACATTTCGAAAAATTCATTTACTGAATGCTTTCGAGTCTGGTAGCGTATGGGAAGGGTGTTTTTGTCATGATGAAAAGTCGCGTAACGCAGATTTCACTAGTTTCGTTGGATTTGAGAATGGGAGTCAGTTTCTGGGTAGTCGAGTGATGTGATCATGGTCAAGACCGACTGCTATTTTCACACCACGGTGGCTGCAGCAGCGTTCCTGTTTCGTCAACACAAACACCACGTGTCTGGGCCCACTGCTCATGACGTCACATGCTGCGAGTGGCAGTGTCAAGAAGGCGCAGTGTTTTTTCAACATGTTACTCAAGTAATAAGTCAAATAGATTACATGGATATTATAAGTGGGACAGAAACCTTAATTTATCTTTCATTGCTTATTTGTGGGCTGACTTAAATGAACAACAGCATCGTTTAATATTTTGCCTAATGATTGTCAAGAATCACTGTTAAGAAAGAAACGACAAAGCATTTTAACGAAGTTTATATTTTTGTGTGTCAGATAACTGAAAAAAGATATTCTTTTATTTTGTCAGTCGTTGTTTCTCCACTGAATTGTAAATGGTTCTCTCTATAAAACGCATGGTAACGTCACAAGGGCGACAGTCGCAATGCAGTCGCAGTGGAATCGAGAGAGTAGGGTGCGCGTGGTTGCACTGATTGAGCATGGCAACTACTCGGCATCAGAAGCTGGAGAAAAGTGTGGAGTACCGGCAAGAACAGCTAGACGCTGGTGGAAAGACTACCAGGAAAGGGGCTATATAGGGCGGAAAAGAGGAAGTGGCCGGCGCCGTGTGTCTACTGCAGCAGATGATCATCGTGTTTTGGAGAATATACGTGCTAATCCATTCCTCAGTTGCTATCTCAGTTTCCCGGCAGCGGAAAGACTGTTGCGAGGAGACTGAAAGACGCCGAATTATATTGTCGGAGAGCTGCTGTAAAGCAGTCATTGACCGACTATCAGAGGATTGACCGCATGGCTTTTGGCGCACAACATATCGACTTTGACTGGAGCAGAGTCATCTTTTCGGATGAAAAAATATTTTCTTCCTGTAGCGACGCCCCTGTTCAGGTGAGACACGAAATTTTCTCTATAAAGTTATTAGTTTATGCTGTTAGTGACATTACATTTGTAGTAAGCACAAAATAATAAATATAAACAGTTCCCTATATCATGATTTTAGTAGTTCATCCCTCATCTGATAAGTAATTGTAACCCCTGAATTTGTGAATATTTGCATTAACACGCAAGTGTTTTTTGCGTTAGGTATACCGCCCACGAGGACAACGCTTCCAGCCAATGTGTATTAACGAAAGACAAAGAAGTGGACGGTTCTCTGTAGCTGTATGGGGCTATATTTCGGCTCATGGGGCAGGTCCTCTCTGGAGAATAGAAGGAATTCTCAACGGAGAGGCCTACATTAACATACTGAATGCCATTATGAAGCCGAGTGCTGAAATGCTGTACCCAGACGGTGAAATATATCTTCTGCAGGTGTGAACAGTGGACGTGTGGAACAATTAAGAGTATTTCCGGTTTCTCTTACGATTTATTCATTACTTTGATAGGCTCTACTTCTTATCGAAGCGACTAATCTACTTTGTCCGACGTATAATTTTGATATCTCCACCTTGCTTTGATATTGATGGCCGTGAAATATAGCTTTCCCGGGCATCATCTTAGTCTCTTTCTTAGTGCCTCGTTCGATAATTGTATGTGTAAGGAAGACGCCGTGTATAAAAAACTGATATACATAAATTTTCCTACTTACCTTTTCTCTTCTTAGGCTTCTCTCCACAGTTACTTCTTACACGACTCTGCGATTCGTTTCTATCTCCGTCTACCTTGTTTTGGTCATTTTCCACAACATTCAGTATCCTGTTACCTGTAGGCGGATTATACTTTATTTTTTCAGATTCAGTCTTTCACTTCCAAAGAAAAGAGTACTCCACATCGTCCATTTTGCAGTGTGTTTCTATGTTTCTATCACTTGTATGTTTACTTGAAAGAATATTATTCGTAAACATAAATGGTATGCTAGCACTTTTATTCGCTTTACTTTTGTTAAGCATCTATTTCTCTCTCATTCTGGTCCTGGCGTGGCTGAAGTGCTATACTTTTAATGCCATCAGTTTTTATTGCTGTGTTCCTATGTTTATTACTTTTTCTCATTGCCATTACCATTGGTGGTTGTTCTTACATTCCAGTGTTATTATCTTCTCGATTTTCGGGTAATACCTGCAAAATGTTGTTCATTTTGTTTCTAAATCTGGAATGATTAGGAAATTGTTAACAAATGTGATGCAGCGTATCTTTTCACAATTGAATTTAACTTTTAATGTTAACTGTTCCGTTGTTTGTATTGCTTCTGTAATATATATACACGGTGTTAAGGAAAGTGGTTTTCCATACTTTGCGAGTCGGTAGTATGGACTAAAACAAGACAAATTGCATATCGTAAGAGCTACACGCACTTCTTCTGTACAAGAAAAGTGTTTTAAGTAGAAAGACAGATGTTTTTCACAGTGGTAAAGGTGAGGAAGTGCTCATTGCTCTTAAGATAATCATTTCAGACTCATTGCTCTTGTTTACTGAATATGTTTGTCTTATTTCTGTCCATCCTATCAGCTCTCGAAATATGGATTTTTTGTTTTTAATACCCTATATTCGAAGCAGATATGTAGACAAAGGACGTCCTCGCTTACTCATTTCCAGACGTCATATTCCCATTTTATTCCATTTGTATTGATTATTGAGCTAATCAACTCAATCCAGGCCAGTTTTATATAATAGTAAAATTATACCTTCCATTTCGAACCATTCCTAAATCAATGAAGGCATTATTTCTTTATCGGTTCATTTCTTCTCTTTTAACTAGCAGCACATACGAACCTGTAACTGATTTGGTTGTTCTTACTTTGTTCCCGAATTGGCCTGCCCCAATAAACCGATCTATATTTCCTTTTATTAAAATAGTACGATATTCGTACGTTTCTTGGAGGCATGCTGTACTTTTCACTGTTGACTGCCTTGACTGATTTTTCTCTTAAAGTTAAGCATGAGATAAAATATACTTTACAGTACTTTACTAACATTACAGTCATGATCTATAACATTTCCCCCAAGGTATACACTCTTTTTCTCCAGATCACTTCTCGTAACTTAGAATATAACTGCGCAGTAAAGTCCACATGTAAAATTAAAATGTGTTCAACGTCTTCGTAAGTGCATTTCCTCACCTCCTGGCATGGGTGAATGATAACACATCTGTCAAACAGGAGAGACGAGGCCTGTATCACCAAATCCCAGGTCGTTCGCGCTGGTTTCTGCCAGCCACTTTGACATTGGAAGTGCGTGGTGACGGGGCTAGGAATCGGAGAGTGAACGTACTGGTGACGTAGTTTGAGGTTCCTTGTGTCTCAACCTAAAGCCGCTCACCCTAGTGTGCTTTCTGTCAGGAAATATCGTCCCCGAAAAGTGGACAGGATGGTTTTCTCATCCTTTGAAATTGTGTGATAGCCGGATCAGCACGTTTCCAGGATAGTACACAGTTGTTCATGGGTTCGAGATTTGTTTCTTGTATATCTTTTTCATGATTCATCCTTTACATTCAGTTTTGATATCAGCTGGCAACTGCCCGCATTGCCTTGATTAAAAATTATATGACAAAGAAACAAATTGTTTTCATGTTTAATATTCCGTAGGTGCATGCAAATATATGAATTGGGTTACGATTTGCAGATTTCTTGATCTTAGTCATAACAGCAACGTTGCATACACGAATTGTTCTTGAGCAATGAGCATTACATAAAGATACGTACTCGTAGTGATATTTAGTTCTCACTAATATGAAGGGAAGATTATTTTATTAACATTCCTGAAATCAGCCATTTACCTCAACTGCAGGCGTTTACTCCGAGCGCGGGGCCGCGTTGGCACGAGGTGTGAACAGGTGACGTCAGCGGCCACGGCCGCCTTCCGTAAATGCAACACATTGAGCGAACGAGCACGTGTAAAGTCCGTAGAGAATATCTCACTATAAAACAGATTTTTTTCTTCTATATATCTTTGACAGTGGATGTACAGAAGAAAGAATTCTATAGTGAAGGCAATCAATCGTTTTGAATAAGCGAAGCAGATTAGCTTTACAACCATGCAACGAGTCTAACAGTTCAACAGACTGCTGCACTGTATTGAACAACCTACACTCGACCTCATCATTACCAAAGCATAGGAGTGGTCTCGCGGTTCTAGGCGCTTCAGTCTGGAACCGCGCGACTGCTACGGTCGCAGGTTCGAATCCTGCCTCGGGCATGGATGTGTGTGGTGTCCTTAGGTTCGTTAGGTTTAAGTAGTTCTAAGTTCTAGGGGACTGATGACCTCAGATATTAAGTCCCATAGTGCTCAGAGCCATTTGAACCATATTCCGAAAGAAGGCCTACCTGTGTGTTATAACTGGCGCCTTAAACTGTATTACCATTCGCTCTGTATGCTGATCTCCGTCACAGCACCCTCCCCTTGTCAGCATAGGTTTTTGTCAACAGCTATCAGCAAAGTATTTTGGACTGTGGAATCCTCCGAATGATTTATAGACCTGTAGCTTAGACTACACAGCCATTGCAGTTGTCGAATTTTTTCACAGTATGGAAATTAAGTATTCATAGTATTAGAAGTACTGAATTTCGAAATTAATGGATGATCATTTCTTTACAGGATCATAGCCCGATTCATAATAGCCTAGCAGTCCAGAACTGGTTCCAAGATCAGCAGAGAATAAAACTTCTTCCTTTCGTGCCAAAATCACCAGACCTCAACTCCATTGAAAATATGTGGGCGGAGGTTACGAGGTCGTTACCACCTGGGTCAAGGAATTCGGAAACTCTGTGGGAAAATATAGAGAATACATGGTGGGAGATCAACGATCATCTCAACCTCTCGAGGAATTTAGCCTTATCACTTCCCAGACGCCTTCGAGCAATTATAGAAAACGAGGGAGGATGGGTAGGGTACTGAAAGAAAAATAAAGGTCAAACCAGTTGCGTGGTCCTAAAGTGTTCCGGAAACCTACTAAAGCTAAATGGTCCCTGTGTATTCTCATTAAATGTGTCACTGCGTGATTCTTCCACATAGCAACTACTAATTAAATTCTTTACTCAAGGAAATAAATAAACAAATGTATGCACAACGGATAAATGTTTGATTTTGTAGTATTAACCCCAAATTTGGTACACTGTTAATCACCTGACGGTGTTTAAAGAAAAAGCGTAAGTAACCGGAATCGTAACTGGACCTGCATAACAACTCCTCCTCCGTTCTACAATCTATTTCGTTTCATTCTGTCTTACTTTCATCTCTCAAAACATAATAACGGTATTACCAGTAACATACAGGATTAAATTCCCTAACAGATGATCTTGTAACAGCTCATATAAAGATATTTCTACTTCCTATGGTTTCTTACGAAGATAACCATTGTCTCACCTACGGGAAGGAACGAAGGATAGCCCACAATGCTTGATTCATAATGTCACAGCCACACACTATCACTCTTATTACCATTGGACAAAGCAATGATCGTATCTCAACGCGTACTAGTTCTAGAAAAATTCTGTAACTTCTTCAATCACTGTCTCATCCCAAAAACACCTCTCACTTATCGATGTGCCTCGATGTTAACTAAGTCTCGCGTGGTTGGAAAGTTCGCGCGGTCGCGATTCCGAAATTTACGTTCCGCTCATATTCGTGCGCGGCACGTTATTCCAACTGAAAAAAAACCTCCACAAGTTACTTAGACTGATTTCCTAATAATATCTCGAGACCATTAAATAATATACCATCCAAAACCTCCCTTCCAAAAGATACATAAATACACACACAGAACTTTTCATAATACTTACAGTTCGTGTATAGATTGCATAGCATGGCTACACGAATTACTGTTACGCTGGTTCCCCTTTATTTAATTCAGGAAACCGGTCTCACTGATTCCCACGTATCTTTCAAATCCTGTTGTTCTAAAAATCAGCTTCACACGTAAATTTCTACTGACTCATTTCACAAAACGTGACTTCTTATTCTTTCATATTAAATTAGCAACCTTTCCTTCATCCATGAATTTCAGAAACCCGTCAAAATACAAATTGAAACACATGCAAGCTACAAATGGCTTCTTTGAAAATTAATTTTTTCAGATCAAAATTAAGAACATTACTTTCTACCATGAATTTCTCGTAGCAGCTCGATTAGTTGAAGCCACGAGTTAATATGTTCCTGCACTTCCAGATCAGATTTTGATACAAACTAACCAAAATCATGAATTGAAATTGACCATTACTAAAAAATTATGGTAAATCAACACATTCCTACTTATAAACTAATGGTTCCGAGCACTCACAAATGGTTCAAATGGCTCTGAGCACTATGGGACGTAACTTCTCAGGTCACCAATCCCCTAGAACCTAGAACTACTTACACCTAACTAACCTAAGGACATCACACACATCCATGCCCGAGGCAGGATTCGAACCTGCGACCGTAGCGGTCACGCGGTTCCAGACTGAAGCGCCTAGAACCGCACGGCCTCGCCGGCCGTCCTCTCAACCCAGTCGACGTATATTTAGGATACGATAAGTGGGAAAAGTGGGTTTTCATACATTATACCAAAATAATAAACTCATTCAGTTACTCTGATCAATTTCCTTAACACAGCAGGTTGATTCAATAAAAATTAACAGCTCAGATCGAGCGTCTGATAACACATACCTGATACCTGACGTAGCAAGGTATTCTAGCAATTACATGTGGATAGTAATTCCTGTGTGAATATGCTGATATTTTTGTAGTGACAGCGCCTTTGGGTTATCGGGAAGTAAATTCGAAGGAATATGGCCAAATTAAGGGCGCTGCGTTGACAGTGCCCACGCTCAGTATGAAGAGCCTGCTGCTCTTCCTGTTATTTTGTTTCTTTCGTTCTGAGGTGTACCACGAAGTAAAGTTCTCGTCCGCTAAGCGATTTTCGCTTCTATTCGAAAAGCTTCTTGAGTAACCCCGCAGTGAACATTACATAGAGATGATACTTATACTTTTTGAAATATGGACATATTTCTAAGGATAACGAACTGTAGTCGAAACTAAACCAGATGATGCTGAAGGAATTAGGGTATGACATGCGACAGTGAGAGTGGTAACCATTGTTTGCTATGTGGGAAGCAAGACACCTGAGGCCTTCAGTTGTAACTTGTATGTCAAATGCATTAACAAGAAATCCTTTTTGATGGGGTAAGGATGCTAAAATGATATATGTCTGAGGTTCAGGAAACATTATCTGAAAGTATATGACAGGCTTCCTGCTATTATGTAATGTCGCTTGCTTTCAGTAAACATATAGATAACCCATAGCAGGGCTTTCTCGTCATCCGAATCACATCAATGGGAATAGCCATCAGAGGGTTATTACTAAATTGTAGGCACATGGCCAAAAATTTGGAGAGCAGAATCTCTCGCGACAGATTGGATGTCTGGATCCTATCATGAAATATTCAGGCTACGAAAACACGTTCTTCTTGCTGTCAGCGTGGTCCTGACTGCAACGTTGTAGGCATCACTTGGCAATCCTGTAGGCATAACAATGATTTGCAGCTGTGGGACAGATTTATTCTGCTAAATTCGCCTGACGTTTTCTTGTCTTCTCTATGAAATATTCTGAATATTTTGTGAATACAAGGTCATTTCATGCAGAAGCTACCCCTTGTCTCATCTTTCATTTTGTGAGTTTATCAGTTATATACTGCAGCCGCGATTGTGGCAATGAGAGTGTTTATGCTGGAATTCCTTGGCAGCGTAGTTGTAGTGACTTTATAAAATGGTAGTTGCCTCCGAAAGCTGTTCCAGGTTTGCTGCAAACGATGTATCAATTCCTTTCAGTAAATTTTAAATCAGGTGATACCTGTCACATGTAAGTGTGTCCTAACAAGTTCGCAGAGGTTGCCATGATCGTAGACCTAACTGATCTTAAGTCACATCAAAATTACTGACAAAATTACTGAACAGATTCGAAGCATCTGTAAGAGTCACGAATTTGTACTTTTTTTAATCAACTTGGTCTGAAACAAGAGGGAAAAAACTACAGGGACAATGACTAAGTTTGTCAGTATACATTATCTGTGGTAGATCTGGAGGTGAAAACGTACGAAAAAGTACAACTGCGCTTTTGCGAACGGCTTTTTTATTTTGGCATCAATAGTGTTGTGAACCCACCATCTGGTATCGATGCATTACATTAGCATCCATTATATATAATCATTTTGATAGTACACCGGATATTATAGATGAGTAGGACACAAGACGGGACGTATATAATGTCCGTTTGACGTCAACAGTGTGTAACATTTTACTTTTTTTGAATAGGACAATGTTGCTCTCCAATCATTTTAGATTAGTTACAATAAGCTTAAGCTGCAAGAGAATTCGCTTGTATTTTTCAATATGTGATCTGTTATCGGTTTGAAGGTCTTCCATTACATCGGCAACTTAGTGCAGCTCCTCCGAGGGCTCTCTGGAGTAGGGTGCAGATAGCAATGTGCAAGCCGCGAGCTTCATACTGTTAGTGCGATTGGGACTTGGTATACTCTTGACGACGTTTAGCACCTGTGCGGTCAGTAACCCAATTTCAAAATTCATGTTGAGTAATCCTGCTCCATTCAAATAATATTGTCTTTTTATATTGATAAGTAATCTGGATAGTCGTCACGTTCATGTGCCATCTACATCGCAAATTTAATGTTACGATCCTAACAAGTAACCTGCAATACGTTTTGTATTTCATAATCGGAACTATCTGCATTAACCGTCATCAGAGCAGTGTCAGGGAACAGACTGCAGCACTGCCTTGGTAGCTACTTGGAGACCTGCTTGAGTCGTGTTCTAAGGTTCACATTATATTACACTAGCGAGAAGTATCGACTTTTCCTTTTTTTCTGCAAACATCCAGAACTAAATTCAGTAACAAAATGCTAAGAAGATTTTGCATTGTGCCAACTCAATGATCAACCTATTTTTATAGATTTTTATTTTCACAGCCATTCTCGTTCTGCATTGCAATAATCTTCATTCATCATTTGCTTGTTCTTGTTACGATTATTATTGTCATTCTCTCACTCGCAAGAGTTTTCACATCCCTATTTGCTATCGATGCACATGAAGAGTGGCTATGAAAGAAGGGAATACTGAATGTTACGTTATGCAGAATACAATCATTTACTTCTACTTCTCGTGATCAACGCTACAGGAGAAAAGAGATACATAAAGTTGACAATGGAGGACAGATATGCTGGCACAACTCTGCAACTATTCCTGTTGTTTTAACACAGCGTTACCAGATAAACAGGTGCTGCGGAATCGAAAATGTAGTACGGACTTTGCCACAGTAGCAGAGAGCTGCTAATTTCGGACCATGACCGTGGATTACCCTTCGGTCAGCTGCTGGTTAGAGTGTTGCAACTGTAAATGGATGACTTTGTTTGATAGCCTTGTGCTGATGTTGTCTGAATAAATTATGCCATTGGATAAAAAACGGTTTAGTTTTGAGACCTAACCCTCGAGGGGAGAAGGCACAGTGGTCTGCTTCATGAATTCCAAGCAAAAAACACAAACAATACAGGAAGGGTTCAAACAACTACTTTCATGCAGAGACACGCATTTGGAACCTGTTCATCTTTAAGGGCCAAACAAGAGCATAACATTACGGAAACAATAATCAAGCTACTTAGTATATAATAGAGCATACAGATTTCAAGGAGGAAACGTATGAAGACGCATACTTTCTCGTTATCCATATGTCTGGTATATCTTTCGCGTTAACGAAAGTAATATCCCGTTTTACCTCTTCTTACGTGTCAAATGAAATGAATGCCATGAGGAATCGAATATTTGTTGACTGAGTCTCTTCTTGCTTCCATCCCTACCAACATATTTCTTCATTGTCGTGGTAATCATGACATTCTATACGTTGCTGCAAAAGATTGCACGTGGATACATTCGACATCGAGGAGCAAAGCGTTTAATATCTTACATTATATTCCGTTCAAATACGCTTCCGATGTATTTTTACTTCGATTGAATTTTGAGGTGATTACGAACGTTACGGAAAATTATCTCACATGCTTTACGCTGAATGAGGAACACTGAACCATCCGTTTTGCTTTCCCAACGTTGAAATGATATGTCAGCGTCAACAGCCTTCTTCCACGCCGGAGGGTGAAACGTGTATCATTCTGGATTAATGATGATTGAAAGCCTCAAATGTATACATAGCCCACAAGGCGACGTCAGAAACTGTCAGGGGAGAACGCCGCAGGAAAACCGAACGTGCACGCGCGTCTCCCCTCTGAAGAACCGTATCGGAGAATCACGGCAAGCATTTCGCTGAAGAGCTGCCTCGTAAGAGAGGCGAGAATTGGCACCGTCGTAGCAAGTATTTGTCAACACTGTGATAGAGCATTTACTTCCGGGTGTAGCCCGGCATTACTTCGCTAAATTCACTTGACATTCGTTTTCCACATCGAAGACTCATACGATATAATTCACTGTAAGATGAGACACCTATAAAGTGTATTTAATTTCTGGACTCCAAGAACGGCGTTCTTCACATACATAACACCTGTTTGTGGGTTTAAGGTTGCGTTTTGAGGCTCAGGCAATATCGCAATGACTATCGTGGGCTTGTTGCCGGCAGTGTGTCGTTAGCTCAGTGGGGAAAAAAAAAAATGGTTCCCTTGTGTGCTGCGATGCTTGGGCTATATGAGATTGCAGTTCCAATCTCGATGAAAGCTGCTGAGTACAACTTTTCGATTTTAATTAATGGAGTTGCAAACTGCTAGTAAAAATTCCTTATACGAAATCTGAACAATGCCTTTACACATCAATCTTCGTGCAATTTCAACTTAGTAAATTATGTTAATATCATGGATGTCTGCTTTCCGAATGCCAAGATGCTTCACTGTAAAATGGTTCCTGAAAAGATTCAAATTGACTGTCAACGATACGAATTTGAGCTTTGTTCGTCATATATCACTTCCGATCAACGTTAAATAGTTCATGAAACCATATATGGAACACCAAATGTGCAGTGTTCCTGCACTGCTACAGAGCATGCGTTGCAAGGTATTCACACAATTTATCACATAGACTTACCATAAGGAATGAAACAAGACTGTAATACACTTTACACCACAGACGCTCACTCTGGCTTGACGAAAACGCCGCAGCTGTCGCCACGGCCACTGCCGGTAGCCAGCAAGTGGATCCCGGAGCTTTGCCGATTACGGCGTCCAGAGGAGGACAGTCTGCAGGAAATCTGCCGCAAAATGGTTACTGGACAAAATTTTGATATCGGTGTGTCAGAAAGCGAAATAGATTGAATCTGCGCTACTATTACATTCACGTGTTCAGTATTCAGGCAGAAGAGGCTATAAAAATATTTTATGCCAGCTGCTCTCGATCCACTGACATTATGAACAGAAACAACGCACGCTACCACTAGACCACAGGTGCAATCAGCCTATAGTTTCTCCATCATGGGACAAGTTTTCCTCCAGGAAGTGCCGCAGTCTACAGTGTTGCCAGATTGTGCAGCTTACCGGACTTAGAGAAATAGCGAGGTGGCCAGTTTTATTGTCCCATGTCGCGATCGGCGCGGACTTAGCCTCTGAAGCGGCCGGCCGCCGGTCAAGTTTTATGTCAAAGAGTGTACCTGCCAGTTTTCCATAAATGCAACACTATGTCAGATACCTCTCCGCATCTCCTTCTCCATTTCGACCATACGACTCTAGAACAAATTACTCCGTAACCTACGTATTATCCAAAATCACTCTGTTATCAGCGTAGCTTCGTTCTCGGCATATCACAGCTGTTTTCCTTCTGTTCAGCAGTGAACCAGTTTGTCTTTGCCCTTACGCAAGTGGAGACAGGAGGGGCCTTGACGTAAAGTCCCTGATCACCAGTCTTTGCGCCAATGTTCTGGGTTCAGTCCCAAACCTCTCTGCAGTGTCTCACGAAGTGAGGGCATGCGACACTGTAGATGGTGATCCGTCCGCTGGATGGGGAAGTTAAGCTCGGTGGCCCCTTTGGTGTTATTCGAGAGGAGTAGGCTATGTCCCGGCACTGGGTTTCACCCTCTCCCTTCTCTCATCATCATCCAACACATACATGGCATCACACTACACACACACACATTACAGTCTCCTACACTTAACAGTTGCACTAACCAACACATAACGCTCACACTTTGCGATGAAAAGGTCCCTACCCATGTGAAGGACAGAAAATACCTTTCCGATTCAGGTGGCTAAACCTGCCTTTCTGTGTCTCCCAGCCAATCATGACATACGTTTTTACTTCCACTATATTTCTGTTAGATATTATTACGCACATTTCACAAGAACATAAAGAGGAAATTGTCTAGTGTAATATCAATAAGACTAACACTTATTCAGCTATATGTATTAGCTATTATTATTATTATTATTATTATTATTGTTAAATGTTGTTCATGTACTATAAATATTGTAATGTTGTCTCATTAAGAATCTCTGATTCGATGAGACAGAATGCCTGAAGATCTTGATCTTGCCACGTGAAATACATGCATACATAAATAAATAAACAAGTAAATAAATAAATAAGTAAATAGGTCGCTGAACTCCTCGAAATGTTTATGTGGCGCATGTAGACACATACAGGATGCCATCCACTCAGAAGACTTGGGATCTTTGCTCAGGGCCGGTTCGAGAACATTTTTCCACACAAGCAATTTTCCTTTCGGAGTCTCCACTCCCTCCACCCTCCTCCTCTTCACCACCGTACATATTCACTGGTTTCCTTCGCTAGTAACTGTGATGGTACGCAGTCTATACAAGTCTCGTACGAGAGCGACCCTCTCAGTTTGGCGCCCCAAGCGGCCGCTACTACAAATTGTGGTACGTCCTGTACAGAAATCTTATGGCTGTGACGCCTCCTTCTCCTTGACGCCCGAAGCGGCGACTTGGGTCGCTTGGGCCTTACACATGCCTTATCCTTGCTGCTTATAACGTCACTTTTATATCAATGTGACCACCGCCTATGTTCGACGTCAATGTGCAACAACCACTCACAGACGGCAGGTGGCAGCAATAGCAGTGGAAGGTATACAAAGTGTGTTAGGGGGATGTCGAAAGCAGTGCAGTCTTTGTAATATGGACATGGATGATTTATCTGACGTCGAGAAGGGCACGATCACTAGATTTTGGGCCAAGGGTGGAAAACGTTTTCGAAGTGGCTGAGTATGTAAACTTTTTCGGTTGAAGTATACCATGAATGGTAAAATGGCGCTATTCAGAACCGGCGCCGAGGCGACTACGGGGCACCACGGACCATAGATGACAGGAGTGAAAGACGGCTGTGGAAATGTGTACGCGCGAATAGACGTACAACTGCTGAGCTACTGACTACCCAGATGCTGTCCAGGTTTCGAGAGGGTACGTTTCTGGATGAGGTATCGAATATATTGCTTCCCCCTACTTATACCTCCCGAGGAGATCACGAATGTAAAATTAGAGAGATTCGAGCGCGCACGGAGGCTTTCCGGCAGTCGTTCTTCCCACGAACCATACGCAACTGGAACAGAAAAGGGAGGTATTGACAGTGGCACGTAAAGTGCCCTCCGCCACACACCGTTGGGTGGCTTGGGGAGTATAAATGTAGATGTAGATGAACCAAAGGACTATCAACAGTGTCTCCTCAACGCCTGTTCAGCGAACGTTGCTGCATATCGGCCTCCACAGCAGGCGCCTGGTTGGTTGGTTGGCTGATCTGGGGAAATGAGGTCTTTGGTCCCATCGGATTTGGGAAGGAGGGGGAAGTAAGTCGGCCGTGTCTTTCAAAGGAACCGTTCCGGCATTTGCCTGAAACGATTTAGGGAAATCACGGAAAAACTAAATCAGGATGACATCTTGGGTTGTCGGGTGTTCTGCCGGATATCAGCGTCGTACTTGCACGATATTTCGGTCACGTAGCTCGTGCCCTTCATCAGGTGCGACCTGAGACTGCTCCACGAGTGGACCTGGTCCAGTATTTATGCCTATGGCCTTCCCCCTCCACCAACGGCTGCAGGCGCTTCCTCTGTGGTCCGCGCCCATTCCCTGCGACCTGCTGGAGCGTTGCTGCTCCGTTTTCCGTGCGCTGCGGTTCTAGGTGTTCCCTCTGCGGTCCGCGCCCACCAAACCCGCTCCTGGGGGTTTCATCTACGGTCTGGGGTACCAAGCGTTCCCCTGCGGTCCGCGCCCGCTCACCAGCGGTCGCACCTGATGAAGGTCACGAGCTACGTGACCGAAATATCGTGCAAGTACGACGCTGATATCCGGCAGAACACCCGACAACCCAAGATGTCATTAGATCGCCGGGAAAGCCTGAAGAGTTAAATCAGGATGGCCTGACGCTGGTTTGAACCGGCGTCTTCCAGAATGCGAGTCCAGTGTGCTAGCCACTGTGCCATCTCGCTCGGTAGCAGGCGCCTGCTTTATGCAGATATGCTGATTGGTGTTCATCGGCGACGAAAACGGGAATTTGCACGCCAATACCGCAAGCAAGCCAGTATCCCAAGTGGGCGTCCAGTGAGGGGTGACAGGTGGCCTTTTCAGATGAATCACGTTTCATGCTCCATCGAACAGATGGCCGTCGGCGTGTACGGCGTGAAGCGAATGAAAGAAAACATTCTGCATGCGTTATGATCTGGGGAACGTTTTCATGTCATTCCCTGGGTGATCTTGTCATTGTGGAAGGCACAATGGATCAACACAAGTATGCATCTATCCATGGGGACCATGCCCATCCCTAAATGCAGTTTGTTTTTCCTCAGCACGATGGTATCTAACAGGAGGATAAAGCAACGTGCCACATGGCTTGCAGCGTACTGTAACTGCGTGATTCTAAGAGCACCAGAGTCAAATGTCATTCGGCTGGGCCTCCTGTCAGGAAGACTGGTCACCTGGTGCAAGTCTTTTGAGTTGACGCCACTTCGGCGACTTGCGCGTCGATGGGGATGAGATGATGATGATGATGATGATGATGATGAGGACAGCACAACACCCAGTCCCTGAGCGGAGAATATTTCCGACCCAGCCGGGAATCGAACATGGGCCCCTTTGCACAGCATCCCGTCGCGCTGACCACTTAGCTATTGGTGCGGGCCAGGATGAGTTTACCGTACTCTCCTGGCCACTGAAGTCCCCGGATTTAAATCCAATCGAGAATATGTTCGCGCCATGGATCCTCAACAGAGAAATCTAGTGAAGCTGGTGACGCCACTGGAGTCGGCATGACTCCTCATCACCGTTGGTACCTTCCAGAACCTCATGACTCTCTTTGTGTATGTCGCGCAGCGGTTTGCACTGCAAAAGGTGGTTATTTAGGCTTCTGACAGGTTGTCACATTAATACGACTGGACGGTACACTTCTACACCGTCAACAGCTTTTCATACTTCATCGTCCAATTTTTTGGTTATGCTTCCTCTGTTCCAAGGTTTCCTGTACTGCACCAATCTGAAACGTATTTTCGTGCGCACTTGCTTCTACACCTAACGGCCAGTGGTATAGCGGAAGAGGATACGTGACAGATGGGTGCACTCGCGACGTAAGCGAGGCTGCGGGCCGAGTGAGGCCAATGTGGAAAGCGGGCAGGATGGAGCGCGCGGCGAGGCCTTCGCGGGAGGCCGTGTCCGATGGCGCCTGACGCGTGTCTCCAGCACTGGCGCAGCCGGCCGTGACGCGGCCCTGCAAAGGCGCGCTATCGTCCGACATCAGAGTAAGCTCACCTGGTACTGCTTTATAAGAGCACAGGTCAACCTGTTCTGTGATAGTACCGACCGGTGCTGCAAATGATCGTGTTTAATTAATTTTTTTCGCTGTGTAGGCTGATATGTAGGGTGGCTAAAGTTTTTGATAATGTCAATTGGAATAAATTCTTTGAAATTCGGATGGTAGCAGGGATAAAATTCAAAGAACGAAAGGCCGTCTGTGACATGTTAAGAAGCCAGACTGCAGTCGCAACAATCGGACATAAAAGTTAGGGAGGAGTTGAGAATGGAGAGAGAGAGACAGGCTTGTAGCCTCCTAGCCTTGATGTCGTTCAGACTGTTTATTGAGCATGGTCTGAAGGAAACCAATGAGAAATTTGGGAAGGAAATCAAAGTTGAGAGAGAAGAAATTAAAACTTTTTTTATTTACCGATGACTTTGTAATTCTGTCAGAGACGGCACAGAACTGCGAAGAGCAGTTGAGCGAAAAGGATAGCGTGTTGGAAAGACGTTACAATGTATCAACAAAAGGAAATAAAGATAATGAAGTGTAGTCGAATGAAATCAGACGACGCTGAGGTAATTAGATTAGAAACTACAACAGTTTTGCTATTTGGACAGCAAAATAACGATGACTGAATTACATAGGATATAAAATGCAAACTGGCAATAGCAAGAAAAGAATTTTTTGAGAAACAAGACATTCCTAACACTGACTATAAATTTAAGTGTTTCGGAGTCTGTTCTGAAGGTATCCGCCTAGAAATGGTTCAAATGGCTCTGAGCACTATGGGACTCAACTGCTGAGGTCATTAGTCCCCTAGAACTTAGAACTAGTTAAACCTAACTAACCTAAGGACATCACAAACATCCATGCCCGAGGTAGGATTCGAACCTGCGACCGTAGCGGTCTTGCGGTTCCAGACTGCAGCGCCTTTAACCGCACGGCCACTTCGGCCGGCTTATCGGCATAGAGCGTAGCCTTGTACAGAAGTGAAAAGTGGTCGATAAATAGGTCAGACAAGAAGAGAATAGAAGCTTTTGAAATGTGGTCCTACGGAATAATATTGAAGAG